>NC_056429.1:94949241-95236741 GCF_018296145.1 Oncorhynchus tshawytscha | reverse complement strand
CTCGCTCGCTCTCCCTGCTCGCTCTCTCTCCCTGCTCGCTCTCTCTCCCTGCTCGCTCTCTCTCCCCTGCTCGCTCTCTCTCCCTGCTCGCTCGCTCTCCCTGCTCGATCGCTCTCCCTGCTCGCTCGCTCTCCCTGCTCGCTCGCTCTCCCTGCTCGCTCGCTCGCTCTCCCTGCTCGCTCTCTCTCCCTGCTCGCTCTCTCTCCCTGCTCGCTCTCTCTCCCTGCTCTCCCTGCTCGCTCTCTCTCCCTGCTCTCCCTGCTCGCTCTCTCCCTGCTCGCTTCTTCTCTCTCCCTGCTCGCTCTCTCTCCCTGCTCGCTCTCTCTCCCTGCTCGCTCTCTCTCCCTGCTCGCTCTTCTTGCTCTCTCTCCCTGCTCGCTCTCTCTCTCCCTGCTCGCTCTTCTTGCTCTCTCTCCCTGCTCGCTCTCTCTCTCCCTGCTCACGCTCTCTCCCTGCTCGCTCTCTCTCCCTGCTCGCTCTCTCTCCCTGCTCGCTCTCTCTCCCTGCTCGCTCTCTCTCCCTGCTCGCTCTTCTCTCTCCCTGCTCGCTCTCTCTCCCTGCTCGCTCTTCTTGCTCTCTCTCCCTGCTCGCTCTCTCTCTCCCTCCCTCTCCCTGCTCACTCTCCCTGCTCACGCTCTCTCTCTCTGCTCACGCTCTCTCTCTCTGCTCACGCTCTCTCTCTCTGCTCGCGCTCTCTCTCCCTCCTCGCTCTCTCGCTCCCTCCTCGCTCTCTCTCTCTCTGCTCGCTCGCTCTCCCTGCTCTCTCTCTCTCTTCCCGCCTGCTCTCGCTCGCTCGCTCTCTCTTTCTGCTCTCCCTGTTCTCTCTGGCTCCATCTTAATTAAGCTTTCAGTGATTAATCTCTTCCTACTTCTCAAGAGTATTGGAGGACAATGTCCAACTATGGTCTCGCTCCTCAGCCCTTCACTGCATTTTGAGGAGGAGGAGAGTTTAGATGGAGCTTCTGTCTGTTGAGCAGATCTAGTCAGTACATAATGGATCAGCCAGCTCCACATATCACATCTCTTTCCTTCTCTCCCCCAGGTGAGGGAGATGGCTGCCACCACTCTGAGCGGTTTCCTTCAGTGTAACTTCCTGTCCATAGAGGGCCCCATGCAGAGCCACTTCGAGGCCCTCTGTAAGACCCGCCTACCCAAGAAGAGGAAGAGGGAGCTGGGCTCCGTGGTGGACACCATACCCTCTGGAGGTAGCCATGAGCAAATTATACCTATAAGTCGCTCTGGATAACAGTGTCTGCTAAGTGACAAACATGTTAATTAGAGGTCGACCGATTTATCAGAATGGATGATTTAATTAGGGCCGATTTCAAGTTTTCATAGCGATCGGTAATCTGCGTTTTTGGACACCGATCATGGCCGATTACATTGCACTCCACGAGGAGACTGCGTGGCAGGCTGACCACCTGTCACGGGAGTGCAGCAAGGAGCCAAGTTAAGTTGCTAGATAGCATTAACCTTATCTTATAAAAAACAATACATCTTAACATAATCACTAGTTATAACTACACATGATTGATGATATTACTAGTTTATCTAGTGTGTCCTGCTTTGCATATAATCGATGCGGTGCCTGTTAATTTCTCATCGAATCACAGCCTACTTCGCCAAACGGGTGATGATGTAACAAGCGCATTTGTGAAAAAAGCACTGTCGTTGCACAAATGCACCTAACCATAAACATCAATGCCTTTCTTAAAATCAATACACAAGTATATATTTTTAAACCTGCATATTTAGTTAATATGCCTGCTAACATGAATTTATTTTAACTAGGTAAATTATGTCACTCTTGCAACAGAGTCAGGGTATATGCAGCAGTTTGGGCCGCCTGGCTCGTTGTGAACTGTGTGAAGACCATTTCTTCCTAACTTCCTGTAATTAATTTGCCAGAATTGAACATAATTATGCCATAACATTGAAGGTTGTGCAATGTAACAAGAATATTTAGACTTAGGGTTGCCATCCGTTAGATAAAATATGGAACGGTTCCGTATTTCACTGAAAGAATAAATGTTTTGTTTTCGAAATGATAGTTTCCGGATTTGACCGTTTTAATGTCCAAAGGCTCGTATTTTTGTGTGGTATTATATTATAATTAAGTCTATGATTTGATTGTTGACAGAGCAGTCTGACTGAGCGGTGGTAGGCAGCAGCAGGCTCGTAGGCATTCATTCAAACAGCACTTTCCTGCGTTTGCCAGCAGCTCTTCGCTGTGCTTCAAGCATTGCGCTGTTTATAACTTCAAGCCTATCAACTCCCGAGATTAGGCTGGCAATACGAAAGTGCCTATAAGAACATCCAATAGTCAAAGGTATATGAAATACAAATGGTAGAGAGAAATAGTCCTATAATTCCTATAATAACTAAAACCTAAAACTTATTACCTGGGAATATTGACGACTCATGTTAAAAGGAACCACCAGCTTTCATATGCTCTCATGTTCTGAGCAAGGAACTTAAACGTTAGCTTTTTTACATGGCACATATTGCACTTTTACTTTCTTCTCCAACACTTTGTTTTTACATTATTTAAACTAAATTGAACATGTTTCATTATTTACTTGAGACTATAAATTAATTTTATTGATGTATTATATTAAGTTAAAATAAGTGTTCATTCAGTATTGTTGTAATTGTCATTAATACAAATATATATATAATAATTTGCTGATTTCTATCGGTATCTTCTTTTTTGGTCCTCCAAAAATCGTTATCGTATCGGCGTTGAGAAATCATCATCGGCTCTAATGTTAATACTCTAGTCCACACTACATACTGGCTCTGTTACTCTGTCCACACTACACACTGGCTCTGTTACTCTGTCCGCACTACATACTGGCTCTGTTACTCGGTCCGCACTACATACTGGCTCTGTAACTCGGTCCACACTAAATTCCACTTAACGGCCACTACATACACTACATGACCAAAAGTATGTGGACACGTGCTCGTCGAACATCTCATTCCAAAATCATGGACATTAATATGTAGTCGGTCCCCCCTTTGCTACTATAACAGCCTCCACTCTTCTGGGAAGGTTTTCCACTAGATGTTGGAACATTGCTGCAGGGACTTGCTTCCGTTCAGCTACGAGCATTAGTGAGGTCGGGCACTGTTGCGTGATTAGGCTTGGCTCGAAGTCGGCGTTCCAGTTCATCCCAAAGGTGTTCGATGGGGTTGAGGTCAGGGCTGTGCTGTGCTCAGGCCAGTCAAGTTCTTCCACACCGATCTCGACAAACCATTTCTGCATGGACCACACTTTGTGCACAGGGGCTGAAACAGGAAAGGGCCTAGCTCAAACTGTTGCCACAAAGTTATAATCACATATTTGTCTAGACTTTCATTGCATGCTGTAGCGTTAAGATTTCCCTTCCCTGGAACTAAGGAAAACATGAAACCATGAAAACAGCCCCAGACCATTATTCCTCCTCCACCAAACTTTACAGTTGGCACTATGCATTGGGGCAGGTAGTGTTTTCCTGGCATCCATGCTTGTGTGTGGCTGCTTGGCCATGGAAACCTATTTCATGAAGCCCCCGGCGAACAGTTCTTGTGCTGACGTTGCTTCCAGGCAGTTTGGAACTCGGTATCGAGTGTTGCAACTGGGGACAGACTTATTATGCGCTCCTGCACTCGGCGGTCCCGTTCTGTGTCCTAACATGACGTGGCTGAGACGTTGTTGCTCCTAGACGTTTCCACTTCACAATAACAGCACTTACAGTTGACCAGGCAGTTCTAGCAGGGCAGAAATTTGACGAACTGACTTGTTGGAAAGGTGGCATCCTATGACGGTGGTGCCACGTTGAAAGTCACTGAGCTCTTCAGTAAGGCCATTCTACTGCAATGTTTGTCTATGGAGATTGCATGGCGGTGTGCTCGATTTTATACACCTTTCAGCAACGGGTGAGGCTGAAATAGTCAAATCCACTAATTTGAAGGGGTGTCCACATACTTTTGTATATTTAGTGCATCTTCATTTTAAGTGGCACACTAGTGTGGGTATTAGAACATAGCTGTCTACATCCAACGGTCAATTGTTTACTTGGAACACAGTTGCCATGGTTGTGTTAGATAGATAGGCTTCTAAAATGCATTTGTCTTGACCTTGCTGCACATGTTATAGCTCAGTTTTTCAATGTGTGTGTGTGTGTGTGTGTAGATCTAGTGAGGCGACATGCTGGAGTGTTAGGTCTGAGTGCCTGTATCCTGTCCAGCCCCTACGATGTTCCCAGCTGGATGCCCCAGCTACTGATGAACCTGAGCGTCCACCTCAATGACACACAGCCCATTGAGGTGAGGAGGACTAACACACACAGCTCAATGGCATGCTCTCTGTCACTCTCCCTCTCGCTCTCTTTCGATCCTGAATCTCGCTCTCTTTCGATCCTGAATCTCGCTCTCTTTCGATCCTGAATCTCGCTCTCTCTCTCGCTCCTGAATCTCGCTCTCTCTCTCGCTCCTGAATCTCGCTCTCTCTCTCGCTCCTGAATCTCGCTCTCTCTCTCGCTCCTGAATCTCGCTCTCTCTCGCTCCTGAATCTCGCTCTCTCTCTCGCTCCTGAATCTCGCTCTCTCTCTCGATCCTGAATCTCGCTCTCTCTCGATCCTGAATCTCGCTCTCTCCCTCCTGAATCTCGCTCTCTCTCGCTCCTGAATCTCTCTTGCTCCTGAATAACTCTCTCTCTCCTGAAGATGTCTGTGAAGAAGACCCTGTCTAACTTCCGGCGGACTCATCATGACAACTGGCAGGAACACAAACAGCAGTTCACTGACGACCAGCTGCTGGTTCTGACCGACCTGCTTGTCTCTCCCTGCTACTATGCCTAGATACCTGGTAGGACACACACTCTCATCCTAAAATGCTGACTCATTGTAGATCAATTCAAACGTATGCTTGGGTGGAAACCTCACCAACACAAATTACAGTACATTGTAAACTTCAAGGCACTTCCTCAAGGCACCAACCATTAATCAAACCGTCCATTTGGTCTCTCTTTAGGGCCCTGGTACAACTTTCAGATGGAGATGATGTTTTCTTAAACGGAGGAACGACACCCTGAATGCCCTCTTTGAGCCACTCAACAGTTCCTCACTCTGTTATTAGTCTGGGAAAGCCTCAAACTGAACAGAACAGGGCCGTATTCACAAAGCGTCTGAGTACAATTGCTGATTTAGGATCAGTTTTGCCTTTCAGATCGTATTGAATACCATTATATGGACATGGCGACCTGATCCTCGATCAGCAGCGCTACTCTGAGACGCTGTGTGACTTCCAGAACAGAGACGAACCTGCATGAGGGGAGACGGGCCTCACTTTCAGGTCCCTGCCCTCTGACCAGACCAACGGACGACACCTGGGTCATTTTCACTAGGCACCAAACATAATGAAACGAGGAGGAACTTCCTGGGTGTTTCCTTTAGAAAGGTTTTTGCTACGTTGTGCCGTAACGAATACAACCCTGTACCCTGAGGACCTTGGGGAGGGGGGGGATATGCATACGTAATGGATGGATGGAATGGATGGAGTTGTGTATTTGTTTTTAGCGCTCATTTACATTTCTACTATACTTAATATTTAAGGATAAACCATAGCATGGATGATTGATCTGCACTTTGTAATATTACTGTAATATTACTGTACAGTTGATTTCTCTTGTTCTTCTCGTGTGTGTGTGTGTGTGTGTGTGTGTGTGTGCGTGTGTGTGTGCGTGTGCGTGTGCGTGTGCGTGTGTGTGTGTGTGTGTGTGTGTGTGTGTGTGTGTGTGTGTGTGTGTGTGTGTGTGTGTGTGTGTGTGTGTGTGTGTGTGTAATGCTTGATGAAGATACCTGCAGGTTTCCCTCGATCTCTGGTCCAAGTTGTAGTGCGTGTTCCCCCATTAGTGCACCACTACGCCTTAGGACCAGAGCTAGTTTCCCCCGTAATATTGCTCTCAGTACAACATCCCCTCAATGTTATCAACTCTGCACCAACTAACTATATTATCCCACTAGAGCAAGGCTCTCCAGTCCTGTTCCTGGGGAGCTGCCGTCCTGTAGGTTTCACTATGACCCTAATCTAGCACACCTGATTCTAAAAACTACGTGGTTGATCAACTGAATTAAGATAGTTACAACTGGGGTTGGAGTGAAAACCTACAGGAGGCTAGCTCCCCAGGAACAGGGTTGAAGTGAAAACCTACAGGAGGGTAGCTCCCCAGGAACAGGGTTGGAGTGAAAACCTACAGGAGGGTATCTCTCCAGGAACAGGGTTGGATTGAAAACCTACAGGAGGGTAGCTATCCAGGAACAGGGTTGGGGTTAAAACCTACAGGAGGGTAGCTCTCCAGGAACAGGGTTGGGGTTAAAACCTACAGGAGGGTAGCTCTCCAGGAAACAGAGTTGGAGAGCCCTGCTCTAGAGGATAGGGACCATATTGTCCCAGGTCTCCAATGAAGTGTTCTTAGCCACAGTCTGTATGTGTTCAGATGATCGTTCATTATCATTAGATTAGGAGTGTTTCCCAAATGGACCCTTTTCCTTTTAGTGCACTACTTTTGACAAGGGCCCATAAGGCTCTGATCAAAAGTAGTGCACTATATAGGGCATAGAGTGTCATTTGGGACATAACTTAGATTTTAACCTGGCACACACATTTACATACTTGATGTTTGTGTACTTTGTTTATCTCTGCTATATGCATATTTTATTATGTGTGTATACCATGTGTATGTAACAAATGCACAAACAGGTTTATTTATTTGTTTGAAGTGCTGATTTTATTATTCTTAAGAGTTGCTGGTAATGAAAGCTTTTGGTTTGTGAGTAGATAGATTGTTCAGCTTGTTAGTGACGGAGCATTTGATGTAATCTGCTCTCGCTTGGGCAATGATGACTATGTAGCAGAGTGAGTGTGTGTTCATTCCTCAAGGCTATGTGCAAGGTTTTCAGCTGATGGGTACAGTTTAATCATCATGGCATGTCTAAACCCCTCTCAAAACCCCAAGGGACTCATTTCCCAGACACAGATCAAGCCTGGTCCTGGAGTAAAAAGCATGATATAATTGGAGTCTCCATTGAAACAAAGCTTTTTAGTCCAGGACCAGGCTTGATCTGTGTCTGGGAAACGGGGCCCAAGGAATAGCCAAACATCCTGTCCACCACGTTAGCATCGCACCCCTTCCCCTCTACTCATCAATATAACATTGTTCTCCATTCTTTTTAAAAACCCTTGTGAGAGATTTATTTTTGGTTCAATATTTACTTTTCCATGAAGACTTGAAAATCTAGTCTCATTGGTTCAGTTTAGTACCTCACACCTGTTTAGTGTAGTGCCAAAACTGCAGTGATTATTTTTAGATGTACTGTTTTCTGAAGAAAATAAAGAAATTCATGGGTTGTTTGTAACAAAATTTTGTGTGTGTGTCTTTGTGCTGGTTGGTTCTGGGATGGCTCCTATTCAGTGGTGTAAAGTATTTAAGTACAAATACTACTTAAGTAGTTTTGGGGGGTATCTATATTTTACTTTACTATTTCTATTTTTGACAACTTTTACTTCACTACGTTCCTAGTGAAAATAATGTACATTTTACTCTGTACATTTTCCCTGACACCAAATAGTACTGGTTAAATCAAATACAAAATAGTGACACGAATATATACACAGTTAATAACATACATGGAGTACCAGTACCGAAACGAATATGTGGTTAAATGACATGTAAAATACCTATCCGGGCCTGGTAAGATCTGGCATGCGTCAGCAACACCTAGGTAGGGGAGCGCGCCCAGTACTGTATATGTCATATCCCACGTCTTACCGATGTACTGCGCCCGGTCTTCGTCTTCTCCCGGATAAAACAAAAATGGATACATCACATCGACAATAAAATACACGCTCTTTTTGAATAATATATTGTGAATAAAAGTGCTTGTGGTTATAATGCATGCGGACGGTAAGTTGCCAATTCCGAATATGAAAATGTAACCTATGGGTTGTATAACAATGAGGCCTATGTCTATTTTCGCGTCTTTTTTTTCTCTATTAGCGTTCACATCAATATGACAATGTCTTTATGATTTTCAAGGAAGCCGCAATATTAGGTTGCATACAGAATATAAGTATCGTATTTTATTGCTTCTGATTATCTGTGAAGGAATACTTCGTTTTTTTTCTAATGCCTGTAGCTGTGGTGGTGGCTGGATGGAGAGCAACACCTTGAGTATTGTATTGGTTTTCATAACCATAATCAAATGACCATGATGACTCGACTAATCATATTGAAATCGTTTTGCATCAGAGCATTCACACGCACATACAGATAAATGCAGATGCGGTAAACCTGTATGTTTCACTAAGTAAATGTGAACATTTTAGAATTCCATGTAAATTTTCATTATCGACAGTCCTACACAAAAGCTGCAGCTCCTATTATCGTCGTAAGCTCAACCACATTCTATCCTTCTATCATTCTATTGTGTAAACATATTAAACGTATATGTAAAACCCTCGACAATAATGATAGAAGGATTAGATTACTGTGTAGGCTCCACATTTGATTTGTTTGCTCTTGCTTCAGCCTAAGCCTATTTAGACTTCAGTGCTTGTCTGGCAGGAAGGGGAGGGCTTTTTCCATTGAAAGAGCAGAATTATTATAATTCACAATGGTCCTCATACATGTCTTTCATTGTAATAATATGGTGTTGTACTAAACTCAGATTCCTCTGTTTCTATGTAGAAATCTGGGGTCTTTCCCATGACCAAGGGGACCATGTCAATGGAGGAGACAGCAGATACCTTCGCCATCCTGTTCAGTGAAATGATGTGAACACCTGTGAGGCTGTTCTCCAGTCTTTACTAACCCAATGGAGAAAGTCCATTAAAACAGCGTTTTAGTCCAGGACTAGGCTTAATCTGTGTCTGGGAAAGCAGCCCTATGTGTATGATGAATGTGACCAGTCTGCCGTCAGTCTGCCACCACCACACCTACAACAGCAGCCTGGGCCCGAGGTGCGTGGGTTGAAAAGAAAAAGACACATTTCTGTGGAATGTAAGGAATATGTATCAGCCATCTTCTCCTCCTCACTCTAGGTCCTCCTCCTCTTCCTCCCCTGGCTGGGCCCTGATCCACACGGCTACCCTCACTTCCTGCTCCCTCCTCCTCATCCTCATATTCTTTCTGGGTTCTTACGGCAACCTGGTGGTGTTCCTCTCCTTCTTCCACCCGGCCTTCCGCAAGTTCCGCACCAACTTCGACTTCATGATCCTGAACTTATCATTCTGTGATATGATTATATGTTGCGTGACTGCGCCGATGTTCGCATTGGTGCTTTTCCTGGACTCAGGTCAGTAGACTGTATATACCATAGAATACCATTCTGGAACTTTGAGGATTTATAACATAGCATCTATAGTCATTTCATAGGATCTCTATGATATTTACTTCCTTCTGTTCTTTGCTTAGTTCTTGTCTCTTGCTTCAGCTAAGACACTGGGCCCTGTCTGTCCCCGATTAATAGATTTTTGTTTTGGGTGGCAGGTAGCCTAGTGGTTAGAGCGTTAGAGCATGTTCGAATCCTAGAGCCAACAAGGTGAAATCTGTTGATGTACCCTTGAGCAAGGCACTTAGCCCTTATTGCTTCAGGATTGCAGTTGATAATGGCTGACCCTGGCCATTATCAACTTTTTGGCATATACCATCTCGGGGAGTTGGTATATGCCAAAAAAAAACAATTTTCTAATTCACAAATAGGATGAATATAATCACCCACCTAATTATTATTATTGTTCTGTTGTGTGCCTATTTGAGTTCGCTTAGCTTAATAAACCAATAGAAAAGTCCCAAAACTGCAAACTGTTCCCATCTAGCACTCTAGGCAGACTCAACCAAATGATCCAAGTATTTGAACCCCGGTCTGATTCTTGAAGGTTTGCAAAAGTCTAAAGAGTTAACTTTTTTTTGTTCCAGGAGGAGGGGGTGGCGTGTCAAAGACTTTTTGCTTCACCTTCCACCTGACCAGCTCTGCCTTCATCATCATGTCTCTGGAGACGGTAGCTGTGATCGCCCTCCATCGGCTCCGTATGGTCCTGGGCCAGCAGCCCAACCGCATGGCCTCGCTCCCCTGTACTCTGGCTCTCACCGCCCTCCTCTGGACCTCTAGCTTTACTATGGCTGCCCTGCTCACCCTGCGAGCCTACCCCATGAAGGAGGGACCCTGCCTGCCTCACTTCGGCCTAACGGGTGGGCCTGCAAGGGTGGTTCTATATGTCTACCTGGCAGACTTTGCATTCTGCGTGGCGGTGGTGTCTGTCTGCTACCTGATGATCGCTCAGACGCTGAGGAAGAATGCACAGGTGAGAGAGAGAGGGAGGGATGGATGAATTGGATCGATAGATGGATGAATAACATTTGATTTTCGTGTCAGGTAAATCACATTAGCGACCCACCCCTTGCGGGATTATTTGATACGTTTTTAAGAAACTTTAGTCACACTTAATTACTTATAACTTGCTATAAGCATGTATAAAGCAAAATAATGTTATGACTTATATCATGTTATGTCTCTCTATGCTAAGTGGTTGTTCCCATCCTGTCCCCAGGTGAGGAAGTGCCGCGTCATCACTGTAGACGCCACACGCCCGCCGCTACCACAACCCCCTCCCCAGCTCATGGCGGCCGGCTTAGAGAGCATGCAGTGTGCCGTCCAGGTTCCTTCACTCTACCGCAACCAAACCTACAACAAGCTCCAACACATTCAGACTCACTCCTACACTAACAGACCCACCAGCCAGGGTCTAGTACCCGGGGCTGCCCAGGGAGCTACCTGCTGCCAGCTCGTCTCTACCGTCAACCTGGCCACAGTTAAAGACTCCAAGGCTGTAGTAACCTGTGTGGTGATTGTATTCTCCGTCCTTCTCTGTTGTCTCCCCATGGGCGTCTCCTTAGCCCAGGACGTCCTCTCTCCAGAGAGCAGCTTCGCTCACTACCAGTTCGAACTGTGCGGTTTCGCGCTCATCTTCCTCAAGTCGTGCATCAACCCATTCGTGTACTCTCGCAACAGCGCCGGGCTTCGCCGGCGCGTCCTCTGCTGCCTCCAATGGGTGGCGCTGGTGTTCCTCTGCTGCAAGCACAAGACACGGCTCCATGCCATGGGTAAAGGTAGTCTCGAGGTCAACCGTAACAAGTCCTCGCACCACGAGACCAACTCTGCCTATGTCCTCTCACCCAAGCCACAAAGGAGACTGGTGGATCAAGCCTGTGGACCCAGTCACTCCCGGGACTGTGCCCCCAGTCCGAGAGCTACGGGCGGGCATGGTGGGCGTAAGCCCAGGCCCCCTAGCACCTCCACCCCCATCAACACCCGTATCGAGCCCTACTACAGTATCTACAACAGCAGCCCCTCTGCAGGACCCGGCTCCCCTACCAACAGTCTGCAGCCTGCTGCCAACTCCTCCTCCTCCCAGGCCTTTGGGTTCAACAAGTCCTACGTTGCCATGCACTATCACATCCACCAGGAGGTGTTGCAGGATGTTGAGAGCACCTCAGCCCATAAGATACCCATACCTTCAGTCTGACTAACCACCATGATTGATTGGATCCCTTCAGTCTAAACTGACGAATAACCTTGGCTTAGACCTGAAGACTTGTGTTGGCTCGCCAATCTAATGCCAATAGGCTTTAGTTCAGTGGGCTAACATAGTTTTGTGGTTCTGCCGGACTTTGAGAGCACCTCGGTGCATCAGATCTCCATACCTTCAGTTTAACTTACCACAATGATTTATACATGAATTGATTTGTTTATTGATCAGATACTGTACTTCGAGTGTAACCCTGCCACCATGCTGAAATTGGAGAGGGATTGGGCATATAGATCAGGGATGCTAAAAGTTACTATAATATTATATGACTATTACCACAAGACACCAGAGAGTAAACAGTACTAATTGTGTGAATATCATGTGGTATTGAACTGTTAGAGGTAAAGAATAACCCCCATTGACTTTAGAATATTAAATGGATGATCTCTTAGTCCAGAGGGAGAGAAACAGCACTGATCCCATATTGTTATTGATGTTACTGAAATAAGTGGAATCACTTTTTACACTGACATGACATTTTTCATATTGTACAATTTAGATGTTCTTTCTCGTCATAATAATACTGTATTTGTGAGTCTCATACATGTTCTATGATATCAGTAAATGTTTTGCAAGTGCAATGTGTCCAGTGAGCTCCTGGCAAAGAAAATATCTAAATTGAAGATCTATTGTAGATCCACAAAGGTAAACACCTCTTATGGAGTAAGAGACCTCTGGTGGTCAACTAATCAACCTGCAACTCACTGTCCAAGCTTTTGTCATGTCACACAGTGATGTCCAGTACAGATGCTCTCAAACCCCAGATGTTTCACCATGTTGTTGAGCTAACTCACCTGATTCACCTAGTCAACAAGTTCAATCAGGTGAGCTGTGGAATAGTTCAAATACATGGAATGTACAGGGTTACTGAGAAGTTTGAGAACCCCTGATCTATTGTATCACATTATCTACCAGTGATCAGACAGAAGTCACTTTTTGTTCAGAGAAGAGCATCAGTTGGCCTTTTACTAAATGTGTCATGCTTGAGAGCTGAGGACCAATCAGGTTATCACATTGTGGCTCGCTATCCAAGACCATGGGATATGACTAGAATTCATTTCAACCTAACTTTGTTCAGATAGTTTTTATTTTTTCAGTGTATTCCTCATTTAAACCACAGAACACACCAGATTTAGAAATCCACAGAAATTACATCTGATTTAGTGCATAACCAATGTTAATCATCAGCGCTCGTCAATAACATCCGGGGATTGAAGTCACAGCACATCAGTTTATAAGATACTCTCAATCACCCTGTAACGTAACAACAACCAGGGTTGGGGTCAATTTCAGAAGTAAACTGAAATTCAAATCCTAATTTTCCTTACTGCTTTCAAATGAGGAAATAGAAATGTCAGTTTCCTGAATTGACAAATGGATTTGACCCCAACCCTGACACCAAAGCCCCAGTCTTACTATGCCCAGATATTGTTTGTCCAAATATTTTAAAATTCAAACGGACTTTGTCGGAAGATACTGTATCTACAAACAAAAGAATGTGTATAATTGTCAAGGACAAGCATGCAATCAAACTGAAATTAAACCCAAATAAATACAGTTAAAATGCTGCCGATTAAAACCAACTACGTATAAAAACATGAGCAGAGAAAATGATTTTATGTAGAGGTGCTGACTACCGGAGAATAAACTATCAGCTCTATAAATAAAGAGTCGCACACTATATAAACTCCCTGTCATTTATTGGGTAAATCACCATGTTTCGGCATCACTGTGCCTTCAGGGTAATGTCATGAATGCTTAAACCAGATTATGTAGACAAACAGTGGAATTAGTGCAACCAATGACAATAGTGAAGGGTGTGTCATAATTAAGTTAATTAGAATGAATTGAGTGAAACAATTAAAAAAAATAAAAATTATAGCATATTGAATATTGTTATCATATGGAAACATAACGATTGTATATATTAGCACCAACATACATTGTTCAATTTCACATATATATTTGTTTCCTATTTCATAAAAAAATGTGTTAATGTCAACTTTTGGTTCAACCATAATGCATAATCAACAGGGGGAACTTATTGGGTGTACGCTGATAATCTGTAGAAAGAATATATCCATTCATAAGACTTGTTCATAAAATGGGCCTGAGATCAAAGTCAATATTCAGACCATTAGGGGTCAATGTTTTTAGAGATGATATCCAGTAGGCCTCCCTTTGTAGTAGTAGAATCTCAATGTTACCTCCTCTCCTTGGTAGAGCAACATGCTCAATGCCTGTCTATTTGAGAGGAGAGAGGTTGATTAGCTGCTACTGGATAGTCAATGTTATTTAACAGTTTCACTCAATTATTAAGTTAATTAGAATGAATTATGACACACTCCTCACTAATGTCATTGGTTGCGCTTAATTGCACTGTTGTCTATATAACCTGGTTTTAGCAATCATGACATTACCCTGAAGAGAACACAGTGATGCCGAAATGTTGGTGATTTACCCAATAACTTACTGGGAGTTTATATATAGAGTGTTCAACTACAACATGGAAGCTGGTTATCCTGATGATGCTGTTTGAATGATTGGTTGTTCTGTCAAGGCATCTTGGCCAGAGAACACGAGAACTAACCTGCCCTAAGAGGAAGATCTGAAGTCCAGTCCATAGAGCCTTGTGACGTGAACAGGGTCCCATTTCCAACTCAGATCAAATGTAAGGTTTATCATAATGTTTTTGATGCAACATGGAGTTGGTTCAGTACATAGGAGGTGTAAGCCAGGGTGGAAGAGGGGTGCTGTGGCCCTGGGTTCCAAGGGCCGTTCCAGGATCAACACGCTCCTCTCCAAGTCCATGTCAGTCTGGACCTCCTGAGTAGTGCCATGGGCCTTGGTTCATCCAGTCTTCCATTTCAGGACATCTTTGCTGAAATCCCTGTCCTTTATTTTCTAGAACAAAGAACACGTTTTACTAGATGTGCACATCATTTTCTCAATTTAAATGTAGTAAAACGTCTTCATTTTTACTTCTGCTCATCCCTCCTTTTCGCCGTCTCTTCAGCCTCCTCTGTCTGTGCTGTTAGCTGGAGATGGATAGAAGGCCTTTCTCATCAGCTGTGTCCAGGATCTGGCATATAACTGGAGACTCAACCTGATGGGAGAAAAAAATAACCTGATCATGTTTATTTGTAGTGAATACACTGGACACTGGAAACCTGACTCGCCCAACCGCTTGCGGTAAAAACAGCAAGAATGGGTTGAACCATAACATGGTGCGACAGTGATGCGTGTGTGTGTGCATCCTTACCCCAAGGACGTACTGGCAGGTCTGAGGCTCCAGCATGTACACAGTGACGGCATGGGGAGACTCAGACTCCTTACACCTGAGACACAGGACGGGCTTCCATCAGAGACCGGCTGTGTATTCAGTGACATGAAACGTTCTGAACGAGAATGCCAAGTGTGCAAAGCTGTCATCTAGGCAGAGGGAATCTCAAAGTCATTTGGATTTGTTTCAACACTTTTTTGGTTACTACATGATTCCATGGGTGTTATTTAATAGTTGATGTCTTCACTATTATTCTACAATGTACAAAATAGTAAAAAATAAAGAAAAACCCTTGAATGAGTAGGCGTGCCCAAACTGGTACTGTATATTATATTAAGAGACCCTACTAGACCACACCAATGATGACTCACGATATACAGTACCAGTCAAAAGTTTGGACACCTACTAATTCAAGTGATTGAATTTTTTCTACATTTTAGAATAATAGTGTAGACATCAAAACTATGTAAACTCAGCAAAAAAAGAAACGTCCCTTTCTTTCAAAAAAGATTTGTAAAAATCCAAATAACTTCACAGATCTTCATTGTAAAGGGTTTAAACACTGTTTGCCATGCTATGAACCATGAACAATTAATGAACATGCACCTGTGGAACGGTCGTTAAGACACTAACAGCTTACAGACGGTAGGCAATTAAGGTCACAGTTATGAAAACAGGACACTAAAGAGGCCTTTCTATGGACTCTAATAAATTGCAATGTCCGTACTGTGAGACGCCTAAGACAGCGCTACAGGGAGACAGGACGGACAATTGATCGTCCTCGCAGTGGCAGACCACGTGTAACAACACCTGCACAGGATTGGTATATCCGAACATCACACCAGCGGGACAGGTACAGGATGGCAACAACTGCCCGAGTTGCAGCAGAAACGCACAATCAGTGCTCAGACTGTCGGCAATGGGCTTATAGGCCTGTTGTCTGATGAGGACCTGCCTTACATCACCGTTTCGGGTAGCCTTCCACAATAGGTTGGGTGAATTTTGGCCCATTCCTCCTGACAGAGCTGGTGTAACTGAGTCAGGTTTGTAGGCCTCCTTGCTCACACTTTTATAGTTCTGCCCACAAATCTTCTATAGGATTGAGGTCAGGGCTTTGTGATGGCCACTCCAAAACCTTGACTTTGTTGTCCTTAAGTAATTTTCCACAACTTTGGAAGTCATTGTCCATTTCCGACAAAGCTTTAACTGATGTCTTGAGATGTTACTTCAATATATCCACATAATTTTCTGTCCCTCATGATGCCATCTATTTTGTGAAGTGCACCAGTCCCTCCTGCAGCAAAGCACCCCCACAAAATGATGCTGCCACCCCCGTGCTTCACGGTTGGGATGGTGTTCTTCGGCTTGCAAGCATCCCCCCTTTTCTTCCAGACATAAATAACAATGGTCATTATGGCCAAACAGTTATATTTTTGTTTCATCCGACCAGAGGACATTTCTCCAAAAAGTACGATCTTTGTCCCCATGTGCAGTTGCAAACCGTAGTCTGGCTTTTTTATGACGGTTTTGGAGCAGTGCCTTCTTCCTTGCTGAGCGGCCTTTCAGGTTATGCTGATATAGGCCTCGTTTTACTGTGGATATTGATACTTTGTACCTGTTTCCTCCAGCATCTTCACAAGGTCCTTTGCTGTTGTTCTGGGATTGATTTGCATTTTTCGCACCAAAGTACGTTCATCTTTAGGAGACAGAACGCGTCTCCTTCCTGAGCGGTATGACGGCTGTGTGGTCCCATGGTGTTTATACTTGCGTACTATTGTTTGTACAGATGAATGTGGTACCTTCAGGCGTTTGGAAATTGCTCCCAAGGATGAACCAGACTTTTTTTTTTTACATTTTCCCATGATGTCAAGTAAAGAGGCACTGAGTTTGAAGGTAGGCCTTGAAATACATCCACAGGTACACCTCCAATTGACTCAAATTATGTCAATCAACCTATTGGAAGCTTCTAAATCCATGACATCATTTTCTGTAATTTTCCAAGCTGTTTAAAGGCACCGTCAACTTAGTGTATGTAAACTTCTGACCCACTGGTATTGTGATACAGTGAATTATAAGTGAAATAATCTGTCTATAAACAATTGTTGGAAAAATTACTTGTGTCCTGCACAAAGTAGATGTCCTAACCGACTTGCCAAAACTATAGTTTGTTAACAAGAAATGTGTGGAGTGGTTGAAAAACGAGTTTTAATGACTCCAACCTAAGTGTATGTAAACTTCCGACTTCAACTGTATATAAGAATATTAAGAGACCCTACTTGAGCTTGACGATGACCTGTCTGGGTTTCCCCGTCAGGTCACACACATCTCCATGGCCGTAGAAGAGAGACACCAGTCTGGAGAGGAAGTACAACAACCATGAAGTCCTTATCCTGACTATCAATCAATGTGTTGTCATTAGAAAATCAGGTTTCCTGGACCCTGAAGAATACTATTCCTGGACTAAAACGCCCTTTCAATTGATATTCTCCATTGAGTTTATCTTTGTCCAGGACACCAGCCCCTAATGCCCCAATATTCATTAACATTGTGCTGATCAATGAAATCTTTTAAAAAAATAAACGTATTGTATAGCTGACGGACGTACTTTACTTTCTGGACCCCGTCGTCTTTGAACTGGTAGGATCGGGCCACGTTCTTCTGAGCCCACTGCAGATGTTCCTCAGCGTTCCAACTGCCCACTACCACAATGTTCTTCCCCTGCTCCTTATCCTGGGAGAGAATCAATTCATCATCCTATATTAGATACTTTAACATAGCAAAAAATACATGAGGCACCCAGCCAGCCAAAACTGTAACATCTTTCAGTCTACAGGAAATATTGTGCTTCAGCATTTCAACGTTACTGGGCTACTAAGTAAATAACCCCTACCTCATGGTACTGATGTACATGCTTCCCATAGCAGAACTCATACTTCCACCATCCCACTCCCTGCAACACACGTTCTAGACATCAGACAGAGGCTACAGTATGAAGAGTTGTGGGAGTTGAATTTACCACAATCAAGATGTAGAAACATCTCAAGGATGATCAATGGAAACAGGATGCAGCTGAGCTCAATTGAGTCTTATAGCAAAGGGCTGAATACTTATGTAAATAAGGTACGCGTTTGTTTTATAAATGTTCTAAAATTTCTTAAACAGTTTTCACTGTCATTATGGGGTATTGTGTGTAGATTGCTGAGGGTTTTTATTATATTTAATCCATTTTTGAATAAGGCTGTAACGTAACAAAATGTGGAAAAAGTCAAGGGGTCTAAATACTTTGAAGGCACTGCATATTACATTGAATTAACAACAGCAGCCAATGAGCAGTAGCCAATATGTGCCTGTAGACAATGAGCAGGTGTCCCTTTCAACAGCCAGCCTATCAGCAGGCCTCATACTAACCCCATGGAGACAGTAGGAGCCACTCAGGAACTCTTTGATCAGCTGCTCGTCTGTCATACGGGAAATGTGGGTGGTTCCCACAGTAACCTGGGTCTGCCCGCCCACCACCAGGGGCTTATGGGTAGAGGAGAAGGCCTCCTCTCTCATGGGGGACGTACTCTCCTCCTGGAGGACAAGAGAGGGGAGGAGGTGTTTAGTTAGAAGACATTAAACAGACAGCTTCTAAACCTAGGTTCTGTTCAGTACAGACAAAACACTTTTCAAATAGAGGGAATAGCTCCCTACCTGAACTTGTCCAACAGGAATACACATTTTCCTTCTTCTGATCATGACCCTGTATTGCCCCATCAGTGGTGTAAAGTATTTAAGTAAACATATTTTAATGTACTACTTAAGTCGTTTTTTGGGGTATCTGTGTATTTTTGACTACTTTTACTTCACTACATTCCTAAATAAAATGACGTACTTTACTCCATACATTTTCCCTGACACCCAAAAGTCCTCATTACATTTGAATGCTTAACAGGACAGAAAAGGTCCAATTCACGCACTTATCAAGACAACATCCCTGGTCATCCGTACTGCCTATGATCTGACAACTCACTAAACACAAATGCTTTGTTTCTGAGTGTTGGAGTGTGCCCCTGGCTATCTGTATGGGTTTTTTTTTACATGAAAAACTGTGCCATCTGATATGCTTAATATAAGGAATTTGAAACGATTTATACTTTTTAGTTTTGATACTTAAGTATATTTCAAAACAAATACTTTTAGACTCTTACTCAAGTAGTATTTTACTGGGTGTCTTTTACTTTTATTTGAGTCATTTCTATTAACGTATCTTTACTTTTACTCACGTATGACAATTGGGTATTTTTTTCGCCACTGTGCCCCACTACCATCACCTCTTATCTTCAACATTCCCTCCCCCCCCTCCTCCTTTCTCACTCTCCCCTCTCTCTTTCTCCTCCCCTAGTCTCTCTCCTTCCCTCCTCCTCCTTTCTCACTCTCCCCTCTCTCCTCCCCTAGTCTCTCTTTCTCCTCCCCTAGTCTCTCTCCTTTCTCACTCCCCCTCTCTCTCCCCTTCTCCTCCTCTCCTCTCTCTCTCTTTCTCCTCCCCTCTCTCTTTCTCCTCTCCCCTAGTCTCTCTCCTTTCTCACTCTCCCCTCTCTCTTTCTCCTCCCCTAGTCTCTCTCCTTTCTCACTCTCCCTCTCTCTTTCTCCTCCCCTAGTCTCTCTCCTTTCTCCTCCCTCTCTCTTTCTCCTCTCTCCCTCTCTCTTTCTCTTTCTCCTCCCTAGTCTCTCTCCTTTCTCACTCTCCCCCTCTCTTTCTCCTCCCCTAGTCTCTCTCCTTTCTCAGTCTCTCTCCCCTCTCTCTTTCTCCTCCCCTAGTCTCTCCCCTCTCTCTCCCCCCTCCCCCTCCTTTTCTCTACTCTCCCCTCTCTCTTTCTCCTCCCCTAGTCTCTCTCCTTCCCCTCCCCTCTCTTTCTCCTCCCCTAGTCTCTCTCTCTCTCCTCTCCCCCTCTCTCTTTCTCCTCCCCTAGTCTCTCTCCTTCCCCCTTCCTTTCTTCCTCTCTCTCTTTCTCCTCCCCTAGTCTCTCTCTTTCTCCTCCTCCCCTAGTCTCTCTTCTTCCCTCCCCCTCCTTTCTCACTCTCCCCTCTCTCTTTCTCCTCCCCTAGTCTCTCTCCTTCCCCCTTCCTCCCTCTCCCCTCTCTCTTTCTCCACCCCTAGTCTCTCTCTCTCCTTCCCCCCTTCCCCCCTCTCTCTTTCTCCTCCCCCCTAGTCTCTCTCCTTCTCTTTCTCCCCCTTCCCCCTCTCTCCCCTAGTCTCTCTCTTTCTCCTCCCCTAGTCTCTGTTCTCCCCCTCCTTTCTCCTCTCCCCTCTCTCTTTCTCCTCCCCTAGTCTCTCTCCTTCCCCCTTCCTCCCTCTCCCCTCTCTCTTTCTCCACCCCTAGTCTCTCTCCTTCCCCCCCTTCCCCCTCTCTCCCTCTCTCTTTCTCCTCCCCTAGTCTCTCTCCTTCCCCCTTCCCCCCCTCTCCCCTCTCTCTTTCTCCTCCCCTAGTCTCTGTTCTCCCCCTCCTTTCTCAGTCTCTCCCCTCTCTCTTTCTCCTCCCCTAGTCTCTCTCCTTCCCCCTCCTCCCTCTCTCTTTTTCCTCCCCTAGTCTCTCTCCTTCCCCCCTCTCCCCCTCTCTCTTTCTCCTCCCCTAGTCTCTCTCCTTCCCCCCTCCTTTCTCACTTCTCTTTCCGGGGCAGCAGCAGCGGCAGTGAAGGGAGGTTTCAGCAGCTCCTCCTGCTCCCGGTCCATCTGAGAGAGACTATGAGGCCGCAGGGGAGAACCAGACAGGGCCTGGCAGAAGATGGCATTCACTGGGGACGACTTGAACCTAACAGACCACGGGATAAAGATATAAGCCTCCATATCATTTCAAACAAGGTAGTCCCCTTTACTTATAGTTGAGAAATACATCATGAGGGGAACTGGTTGGGTTTGGGATGCAGTTTACAGTAGACCTGCTGGTACCTGTAATTTAATTTAACCCTTACTTTACCAGGTAAGTTGACTGAGAACACATTCTAATTGACAGCAACAACCTGGGGAATAGTTACGTAGGAGAGGGGGGATGAATGAGCCAATTGTAAACTGGGGATGATTAGGTGGCCATGATGGTATGAGGGCCAGACTGGGAATTTAGCCAGGACACCAGGGTTAACACCTCTACTCTTACGATAAGTGCCACTGGATCTTTAGTGACCACAGAGAGTCAGGACACCCGTTTAATGTCCCATCCAAAAGATGGCACCCTACACAGGGCAATGTCCCCAATCACTGCCCTGGGGCATTGGGATTTTTCTTTAGACAAGAGAAAAGAGTGCCTCCTACTGGCCCTCCAACACCACTTCCAGCAGCATCTGGTCTCCCATCCAGGGACTGACCATGCTTAGCTTCAGTGGCAAGCCAGCAGTGGGGTGAAGGGTGGTAATGCTGTTGTATTTTGGTTGTGTACCTCATTCTCTCTCTACCCACCTGTATTTGGGGTGTGCACAGATCAGAGGGGTCAGCACCACTACTTCGTACTCGCAGGTAGTGACCTCAGCGATAGAGAGGATCTCGTGCTTGGCTTCAGGGTGGCAGACATACAGCACGTTGGTGGAGCGAGGCGTGTTCTGTTTCAGGACACACGCCGTCCCGTGGGCCATCAACACCGGGTAGTATGGAGTCAGCTGGCCCTCCACGTTCTTAGTGGGAACCTAGAAACATTTATATTTTCATCGCTTAGCAGAGACAATCGGCACATTCAACTTAGGTTGATAAACTAATCACAGCAAGTTAAACCTTCAAAATAGCGACCCATGATTAGAGAGAGAAATAAAACGAGAAAAGACAAAGTTCAAAGAAGTCTTACGAAGTGTTTTTTTAAATGTATTTATGTGTATGAGTCAAAATGTTGAACAATCAACCTCTTTCTCAGCTTCTGGCGTGGGATCCACCTCCTCAACTTTCTCTATCTCTGCAATTTCTGTTCCTGAAGTGGCTGAAGACTCTGTCGTCTTGGTCATGCTTCCCAAGACGTACTCCTGAACTTTGATCTGCCAGATCAACACGAAAATCATTTTTTCTTATTTATTGCAACATACTTGATGGTAGACATTATAATGATGCCAATTTTGAAGTAACATCATTTCCCACTGACCTGTCCTGTCTCCTTCTCCTCATGGTATTGTCTCACATGTTTCCCATGACACACCTCATACGTCCAGTATGACTCAATCTAACAAATGCCAGAAGAGACAGTGGTTAGCCTATCCATAAAAAGTGACAGCACAGTACATGACATACACTACCGTTCAAAAGTTTGGGGTCACTTAGAAATGTCCTTGTTTTTTACTGAAAAGCTATTTTTTTCCATTAAAATAACATCAAATTGATCAGAAATACTGTGTAGACATTGTTAATGTTGTAAATGACTATTGTAGCTGGAAACAGCAGATTGTTTATGGATTATCTACAGGAGTGATGGTTGCTGATAATGGGCCTCTGTACGCCTATGTAGATATTCCATAAAATAAATCTGCCGTTTCCAGCTACAATAGTCATTAACAATGTCTACACTGTATTTCTTATCAATTTGATGTTATTTTAATGCACCAAAAATATTGCTTTTCTTTCAAAAACAAGGACATTTCTAAGTGACCCCAAACTTTGAAAGGTAGTATTTATTTGTATGTTTTATAGATCCCCATTAGCTGCTGCCAAAGCAGGAGCTACTCTTCCTGGGGTCCAGCTAAATTAAGGTGATTTATACAACTTTAAAACATTTCACAACACACTGTGTCCCCTCAGGCCCCTACTCCACCACATTAAATTCACGTGTATGTTATTGTGTGTGTGTGTGTCAATACTTGTGTTGCTTGACAAGCCCCGCTGGTCCATAAGGTGTTTTTTATCTGTTTTTTAAATCTAATTGTACTGCTTGCATCAGTTACCTGATGTGGAATAGAGTTCCATGTAGTCATGGCTCTATGTAGTACTGTGTGCCTCCCATAGTCTGTTCTGGACTTGGGGTCTGTGAAGAGACCTCTGGTGGCATGTCTTGTGGGGTATGTATGGGTGTCCGAGCTGTGTGCCAGTAGTTTAGACAGTGTACATCTATAGCATGTGATCCCTAGGGGGGGCCTCATGACATTAGTGTTGCAGTGGTACTCAATATAGCCTATATTTAGACAGAAGTAGAAGTGAAACAGTTCAGTTCTCACTCTGTAGGAGCAGCTGCTCTCTTTGAACAGTGGGTCCAGCAGATCACCTGGAGTGGGACCAGCGTACACCTTGTCATCATCCTGAGAGAGAGGGGTGAGGAGAGAGAGAAAAAGAGAGGGAGCGGAGACAGGCAGAAAGACAAACAGGCACAGAGGGAGACAGGAGGATAAGTGAGAAGCAATATTGTTGTAAAGAGTGAAACTGAAAATGATTACTCGAACTCACACCATCTCCATTTGACAAGGAAGGCAGGAGACATTTGTATTTCTCCTTCTCTGTTGTTGTCATGATGACAAAGTCATCTTCTTTGTAGAAGGCACCTGAGGTTGGCTATGGAAGGACAGATTTAGGGTCAGATGTTGTGTAAGTGCTCTACTTTGCAGCAGTCATAACAGGCAAACTATTCATAGTCAGTTTCTGCGTTGGCAGTCATATGACAACAGCCATAACAAGGAATACCAGCTAGCTAGGCTTAAGCTTAACATACTTTATCACCATTTAAAACTAGCTAGCTAACGTTCACTTTTCAATGAAATCATAAATAACCAGCCATGATTTAACGTTAACTATAACAAAAACTATATTGATTCTCTATCACACAACCGCACAACACTCACCAGGGTGAATTCGGACCCGGGCCAGTTAATTTTGAATGGGATTTCATCAGTAAACGAAGGAGATCCACCTCTGTTAGCCGACACACCACAATACACCTCCAACAAACCCCCAAACAACACGAACAACAGCCGAGTCCCGTCCATTACCCCTGCAAGGCTCGATCGCTAACTACCTTCTACGGTGAGATAGCTAACCTGAGTTAAAACCGGGTTAGCTTTGGAGTAAAATTATGAATCCATCTGGCTGTCTCTCTTTCATTTGTCAACACAGCGAACAGGAAGTATCCAGTCGTTTGCCACGTCTATTTCCGGTACAGCCGGTTTAGCCAGCTTTGGGACACACAACATCGGCAGTCTGTATTGGTTGGACTCCCTGAGTTGTGAATTGTTCTTGTGGGTGGCGACGGAAAACAACTCTACCACAATATACCCGGTTTCACCAAAAAAATACGTTTCCTGTCAACAAAAGCATATGTATAATCTTTAGGAACTCTACTTACCAGAAACCAACCTTACTAAAGCACAAACTGTGAACTGCATTGTTGACCCTTTTTTGATACCAATTTGAAAGGAAACACTTTGAAATTTGAGGAAATGTTAATTTAATGTAGGAGAATATAACACATTAGATCTGGTAAAAGATAATACAAAGAACAAACAAATGCGAGAGAAAGGCCAATATATAATTTAGGAATCTAAGCGCAATTTAGATTTTGGACACTAGATGGTATCAGTTTATGTGCAAAGTTTTGGACTGATTCAACGAACCATTGTATTTCTGTTCAAAATGTTGTAGCAAGACTGACCAAATGTGCCTAATTGGTTTATTAATACATTTTCAAGTTCATAACTGTGCACTCTCATCAAACAATAGCATGGTATTCTTAAACTATACTATACTACTGTAAATTGGACAGTGCAGTTAGATTAACAAGAATTTAAGCTTTCAGCCAATAACAGATATGTCTTTGTCCTGGGAAATGTTCTTGTTACTTACAACCTCATGCTAATCACATTAGCCTACTTTTACTTAACTGTCCCGTGGGGGACCCACCGATCCAGTACAGGTTTTAAGGGCCTGAGGTTTGTAGTTTTTCAAAGCTTTGCCTACCGAGTACACATTGAGATATGGATGAAGATGCACTTCCTAGGGCTTCCACTAGCTTGGATCGAGGGCTGAGGTTTTTGCCTGCCATATGAGTTCTGTTATACTCACAGACATCATTCAAACAGTTTTAGAAACTTCACAGTGTTTTCTATCCAAATCTCACTTTTGGGCCTGAGTAGTAGGCAGTTTACTCTGGGAACCTTTTTATCCAAGCTACTCAATACTTCCCCCCAGTCCCAAATAAGTTTGTATAGGTCCTCAATGATGTCACCATTGCCCTAGATTCTAAGCAATGTTGTGCTGCTATTTAATGACTTGGCTTTTGATATGGTAGACCATTAAATTCTTGTGGGCCGGCTAAGGAATATTGGTGTCTCTGAGGGGTCTTTGGCCTGGATTGCTAACTACCTCTCTCATAGAGTACAGTGTTTAAAGTCTGAAAATCTGCTGTCTCAGCCACTGCCTGTCACCAAGGGAATACTGCAAGGCTCCATCCTAGGCCCCGCAATCTTTTCAATTTCCATCAACAACATAGCTCAGGCAGTAGGAAGCTCTCTCATCCATTTATATGTAGATGATTGTCCATGCAGGGTGTAGCTGGTGCATGGAAGTCAGGCGCAGGAGAGCAGAGATGAGTGAACACGAAGCACTTTACTGAGGCATTTGTAAGAACAGAACGCAACAGCATCACAAAAAAAACAAATGCCCAAAACAAGTAAGGCAGCACAAAGTACGACAAACCAAGTACAATGTACCGGCTGCCATAAATCACGGGTACACATAAAACCCGGCGCTAACCAGCCGGAAGCGTGCCTACCTCGACAATAAACAATACCCCAAACAGACATGGAGGGAACAGAGGGCTAAATACACATAGCAATTATGAGGAAACAAGGTGTGCAGGAAAACAAGACAAAACAAATGGAAAATGAAAGGTGGAGCGGCGATGGCTAGAAGACCGGTGACGTCGACCACCGAACACCGCCCAAACAAGGAGAGGGACCGACTTCAGCGGAAGTCGTGACAATGATACTGTCTTATATTCAGCTGGCCCCTCCCCATATTTTGTGTTAAATGCTCTACAACAAAGCTTTCTTAGTGTCCAGCAAGCTTTCTCTATCCGTAACCTTGTTCTGAACACCTCCAAAACAAAGTTCATGTGGTTTGGTAAGAAGAATGCCCCTCTCCCCATAGGTGTGATTACTACCTCTGAGGGTTAAGAGCTTCAGGTAGTCACCTCATACAAGTATTTGGGAGTATGGCTTGACAGTACACTGTCCTTCTCTCAGCACATATCAAAGCTGCAGGCTAAAGTTAAATCTAGACTTGGTTTCCTCTATCGTAATCGCTCTTCTTTCACCCCAGCTGCCAAAATAACTCTGATTCAGATGACCATCCTACCCATGCTAGATTACGGAGACATAATTTATAGATCAGCATGTAAGGGTGCTCTCGAGCGGCTAGATGTTCTTTACCATTCGGCCATCAGGTTTGCCACCAATGCTTCTTATAGGACACATCACTGCACTCTATACTCCTCTGTAAACTGGTCATCTATGTATACCTGTCGCAAGACCCACTGGTTGATGCTTACTTATAAGACCCTCTTAGGCCTCACTCCCCTTTATCTGAGCTATCTACTGCAGCCCTCATCCTCCACATACAACACCCTCGGTCGCTCGTCTTTTCAGTTCGCTGCTGCTAGCGACTGGAACGAGCTGCAACAAACACTCAAACTGGACAGTTTTATCTCAATCTCTTCATTCAAAGAGTCAATCATGGACACTCTTACTGACAGTTGTTGCTGCTTTACGTGATGTATTGTTGTCTCTACCTTCTTGCCCTTTGTGCTGTTGTCTGTGCCCAATAATGTTTGTACCATGTTTTGTGCTGCCATTTGGGAGAGAGAGGGTCACAATTGAACAAAAGAACTCTCCCGCCAAATTCTACTACATCCCAGAATTTGAAAATTAAACAATATTCCTATTTTTGAGAATTTGTAAACGGTCGGTGGAGATGCCAGCTACAACCCGGTCTGGTTGGTTTCATGTTTATGACCTCATGAAAGACAATATAGCCACATTACCCTAACTCTGTTTTATACAGGTACCTCAATTATGACGCTTGCATCTAATTATTGTATAAACGGAGTGAGTAAAGATGATTTGCGAAATGATGTAATGTGATGTTAACCTTTAAAATGAGAGAATTGGTCTTCATTGTAAAGTTTAACTAAGTCAGTAGCCACGCCCAAGTGAGTGGACATTGGTTGGAAATGATGAACCAACCCCTTTTCTAAATTTCTACAAAAGCCCCCGTGACCCAAAGTCAACTAATTTCCAAATAACGGGGGTACTTGTCTTCCACATTGAAAAGGTCTAATTTCAACTCTACAGGCCAGGAAACGAGAGAGCTTGTGCCAAAATTGTGAAATGGTATTAACTCTGAACTATTGAAGTGCTAATGAAACTAACAAACTCAGCATAAAAATAAACATCCTGTTTTTCAGAGATCATTTGTAAAAATCCAATTAACTTCACAGATCTTCATTGTAAAGGGATTAAACACTGTTTCCCATGCTTGTTCAATTAACCATAAACCTTTAATGAACATGCACCTGTGGAACGGACGTTAAGACACTAACAGCTTACAGACGGTAGGCAATTAAGGTCACAGTTATGAAAACTTAGGACACTAAAGAGGCCTTCCTACTGGCTCTGAAAAACACCAAAAGAAAGATGCCCAGGGTCCCTGCTCATCTGCGTGAACGTGCCTTAGGCATGCTGCAAGGAGGCATGAGGACTGCAGATGTGGCCAGGGCAATAAATTGCAATGTCCATACTGTGAGACCCCTAAGACAGCACTACAGGGAGACAGGACGGACAGCTGATCGTCCTCGCAGTGGCAGACCACGTGTAACAATACCTGCACAGGATGGGTACATCCAAACACCACACCTGCGGGACAGGTACAGGATGGCAACAACAACTGCCCGAGTTACACCACGAATGCACAATCCCTCCATCAGTGCTCAGACTGTCCACAATAGGCTGAGAGAGGCTGGACTGAGGGCTTGTAGGCCTGTTGTAAGGCAGGTTCTCACCAGACATCACCAGCAACAACATCACCTATGGGCACAAACCCACCGTCGCTGAACCAGACAGGCCGTCTTCACTGACGAGTCGCGCTTTTCTGTCACCAGGGTGATGGTTGGATTCGCATTTATCGTCGAAGGAATGAGCATTACACCGAGACATGTACTCTGGAGTGGGATCGATTTGGAGGTGAAGTGTCCGTCATGGTCTGGGGTGGTGTGTCACAGCGCCATCGAACTGAGCTTGTTGTCATTGCAGGAAATCTCAACGCTGTGTGTTACAGGGAAGACATCCTCCTCCCTCATCTGGTACCCTTCCTTCAGGCTCATCCTGACATGACCCTCCAGCATGACAATTCCACCAGCCATACTGCTGGTTCTGTGCGTGATTCCCTGCAAGACAGGAATGTCAGTGCTCTGCCATGGCCAGCGAAGAGCCCTGATCTCAATCCCATTGAGCAAGTCTGGGACCTGTTGGATCGGAGGGTGAGTGCTAGGGCCATTCCCCCCAGAAATGTCCAGGAACTTGCAGGTGTCTTCGTGGAAGAGTGGGGTAACAACTCACAGAAAGAACTGACAAATCTGGTGCACTAAATGGAGGACATGCACTGCAGTACTTAATGCAGCTGGTGGCCACACCAGATACCGACTGTTACTTTTGATTTTGACCCCCGCTTTGTTCAGGGACACATTATTCCATTTCTGTTAGTCACATGTCTGTGGAACTTGTTCAGTTTATGTCTCAGTTGTTGAATCTTGTTATGTTCATACAAATATTGACACATGTTAAGTTTGCTGAAAATAAACGCAGTTGACAATGAGAGGACGTTTCTTTTTTTTCTGAGTTTATATCAGACATATGAGCAAATCTAGTATGAGAACACTGACTGACGAGGAAGCATCTCCAGAGAGAGATGAATCTCTCAGACCATGTGAACCTCTCCACGACGACCCGGAATAATCTACAAAGGACAATGGCGATCTCGACTGGGCAAACCAGAGCCTCACACCACCAGCTCAACTATCGAAGCCAGCTTCACGTAAATACAATGCATTTTTTCTGAATGAGCGATTGTTAGTGGCATATGTATTTATGTGAAAATAGCTTCCCAGGTTCGATAGAGACCCATGTTCCTTAGCCTTCCTTCCAAACCCCCTTCTCTTCTCTCTGAATCTATCGTGTTATAACTAAATTGTTTTTCTTGTTTAGTCCACTAGGGACTGTATTTTACTGTATAATTTTATTATGTATTGTATATTCTATAATTGTTTACTTCGTTAGTAAGTAAATAATTGAGCCAATTGGTGTATGGATGATTTATAGTAAAGATATGAACAAATCTTTAGAGTCGATTCGTGAAATAGATTCTATAAACATTTTCCCGTGGTCCCCCGACTTCCTAGTTAATTAAAGTTTACATGATTAGTTAAATCACGTGATAATAATTACATACAGAGAATTGATTTGATAAAATAACAGTCTTTACATTTTATGACAAGCCAGAGACTAGACAATCGCATCTGTTACACTGGTGCCGAGACCAGTTTTACTTGTCTTCGTGGCACAGCTGTTACATCAGCATATATGTCCATTTCTGCGCTGCTCTCACCCTTGAAACTTCAGTCAGTCATGGCCACCACCACAATTGAAACACTCCACTTTTTACACCTAAACTACACACTTTTTGTCCCATGGCCCCCTGCACACTTCTCATGCTTCAAAATGTACCTCCTACATACTGCTGCAACATGACCATACACTTGGCACCTGAAACATCGTAATAGGTTCTGAACAAAAGTTCTCACAGGAAAACACTCACCGGAAAGTTTATTAGGTACACCCATCTAGTTCCGGACACCTTTGCCTCCAGAACAAACTGAATTCTTTGGGGCATTCTAGACGTGATGCGATGGCATCACACAGTTGCCGCAGATTGGACGGTGGTACATTCTTGCTGTGAACAGCCTGTTCCATCTCATCCCAATGATACTCTATTGGGTTGAGGTTTGGGGGCTGTGCTGGCCGCTCAAGTAACTGAACTCACTGTCATGTTCCAGGCAATGTTTTTTCACTCCTCAATTGTTGGTGATCGCGTGCCCACTGCTTCTTCTAGTTTTTAGCTGATAGGAGTGGAACCCGGTGTGGTCGTCTACTGCAATAGCCTCTCCTGTACATGACTCAAAGGAGAAGGTACTCTACTTGTATTTCTCAGTCGGTTTGGGTTCGCACCATGCACCGCCTCACTTCTTCTCTGTTCTTCCATCTCTGTGTGGGACTTCAGTCAACTCAGTATCGAGCCGCCCGGTGCTGCTTTCTTTTTTCTATCGACCTTATAAACAAAATTGAAAATGTCAATCAAAATAGTGATATATGGCACCTGCACACTGTAAAGGAAAGTCATGAAATGTACATACATTTTTCTGAAATAACTTGGTGTGCAGAACACGATACAAAACAATTGTGCCATCTATAAAAAAAAAAAGTAAACTGAAGGTGGTGGAACCGTCTGTTCAATGTCAGTTTCATTCTTTAACACAGAGAGAGATAGAGAGAGAGATGGAGACAGAGCGAGAGAGCGAGTCAGGCCTCAGCCAGGCAGGTGTGTTTATTAGGATTCCTCTTCCTTCTCCAGACAGGCAGGCAGACAGAGAGACAAACAGACTGACGGATAGGCAGACAGGCTACAGCTTAGCTCTGGTCTGCTCTGGTCTGCTCTCTGTCTCCCCCTCTCTCTCTCTGTCTCTCTGTCTTTTTGTCTCTCTCACCTTCTCCCTGTTTCCCCCCACTCCCTCACCCCCTCCCTCCCTCTCTCTCTCTCTCTCTCTCTCTTTCTCTCTCTCTCTCGCTCTCTCTGCTTATTTTATTTTATAATATGCATCATTTAAAACGGCCAAGTTCTATTCACAACGGTATTCAGTTGGTAAGAGACAGACATTCCGTAAATACTAGGAATAGATCACCATCTATGCGTTATCCAGACAGAAAAGAGAAATAGGCAAAAGAACATTTACATTCTCTCTCTCTCCTCCTCTCTCTGTGTCCCCCCCCCTCTCTCTCTCTCCTCCTCTCTCTGTGTCCCCCTCCCTCTCTCTCTCTCCTCCTCTCTCTGTGTCCCCCTCCCCTCTCTCTCTCTCCTCCTCTCTCTGTGTCCCCCTCCCCTCTCTCTCTCTCCTCCTCTCTCTGTGTCCCCCTCCCCTCTCTCTCTCTCCTCCTCTCTCTGTGTCCCCCTCCTCCTCTCTCTCTCTCCTCTCCCCCCCTCTCTCTGTGTCCCCCCCTCTCTCTCCTCTCTCTCCCCCCTCTCTCTGTGTCTCCCCCTCCCCTCCCCCTCTCTCTCTCTCTCCTCCTCTCTCTGTGTCCTCCCTCCCCCTCTCTCTCTCCTCCTCTCTCTGTGTCCCCCCTCCCCTCTCTCTCTCTCCTCCTCTCTCTGTGTCCCCCCCCCCCTCTCTCTCTCCTCCTCTCTCTGCCCCCCTCTCACCCCCTGTCTCTCTCTCTCTCTCCTCCTCTCTCTGTGTCCCCCTCCCCTCTCTCTCTCTCCCCTCTCTCTGCCCCCCTCTCTCTCTCTCCTCCTCTCTCTGTGTCCCCCTCCCCTCTCTCTCTCTCCTCCTCTCTCTGTGTCCCCCTCCCTCTCTCTCTCTCCTCCTCTCTCTGTGTCCCCCTCCCCTCTCTCTCTCTCTCTCCTCCTCTCTCTGTGTCCCCCTCCCCCTCTCTCTCTCTCCCCTCTCTCTGTGTCCCCCTCCCCTCTCTCTCTCTCCCCTCTCTCTGTGTCCCCCTTCCCCTCTCTCTCTCTCCTCCTCTCTCTGTGTCCCCCTCCCCCTCTCTCTCTCCCCTCTCTCTGTGTCCCCCTCCCCTCTCTCTCTCTCCTCCTCTCTCTGTGCCCCCCCCTCTCTCTCTCCCCTCTCTCTCTCCTCCTCTCTCTGTGTCCCCCTCCCCTCTCTCTCTCTCCCCTCTCTCTGTGTCCCCCTCCCCTCTCTCTCTCTCCCCCTCTCTCTCCTCCGCTCTCTGTGTCCCCCTCCCCTCTCTCTCTCTCCCTCTCTCTGTGTCCCCCTCCCCTCTCTCTCTCTCTCTCCTCCTCTCTCTGTCCCCCCCCCCTCCCCTCTCTCTCTCTCCTCCTCTCTCTGTGTCCCCCTCCCCTCTCTCTCTCTCCTCCTCTCTCTGTGTCCCCCTCCCCTCTCTCTCTCTCCTCCTCTCTCTGTGTCCCCCTCCCCTCTCTCTCTCTCCTCCTCTCTCTGTTTCCCCCTCCCCTCTCTCTCTCTCCTCCTCTCTCTGTGTCCCCCTCCCCTCTCTCTCTCTCCTCCTCTCTCTGTGTCCCCCTCCTCTCTCTCTCCTCCTCTCTCTGTGTCCCCCTCCCCTCTCTCTCTCTCCTCCTCTCTCTGTGTCCCCCTCCCCTCTCTCTCTCATCCTCTCTCTGTGTCCCCCCCCCCCCCCTCTCTCTCTCTCCTCCTCTCTCTGTGTCCCCCTCCCCCTCTCTCTCTCTCCTCCTCTCTCTATGTCCCCCTCCCCCTCTCTCTCCTCCTCTCTCTGCCCCCCCTCTCACCCCCTGTCTCTCTCTCTCTCTCCTCCTCTCTCTGTGTCCCCCTCCCTCTCTCTCTCTCCCCTCTCTCTGCCCCCCTCTCTCTCTCTCCTCCTCTCTCTGTGTCCCCCTCCCCTCTCTCTCTCTCCTCCTCTCTGTGTCCCCCTCCCCTCTCTCTCTCTCCTCCTCTCTCTGTGTCCCCCCCCCTCCCCTCTCTCTCTCTCTCTCCTCCTCTCTCTGTGTCCCCCTCCCCCTCTCTCTCTCCCCTCTCTCTGTGTCCCCCTCCCCCTCTCTCTCTCCCTCTCTCTGTGTCCCCCTCCCCTCTCTCTCTCTCCTCCTCTCTCTGTGTCCCCCTCCCCTCTCTCTCTCCCCTCTCTCTGTGTCCCCCTCCCCCTCTCTCTCTCTCCTCCTCTCTCTGTGCCCCCCCCCTCTCTCTCTCTCCCCTCTCTCTCTCCTCCTCTCTCTGTGTCCCCCTCCCCTCTCTCTCTCCCTCTCTCTGTGTCCCCCTCCCCTCTCTCTCTCTCCCCTCTCTCTCTCCTCCTCTCTCTGTGTCCCCCTCCCCTCTCTCTCTCTCCCCCTCTCTCTCTCTCCTCCTCTCTCTGTGTCCCTCCTCCCCTCTCTCTCTCTCCCCTCTCTCTGTGTCCCCCTCCCTCTCTCTCTCTCCTCCTCTCTCTGTGTCCCCCTCCCCTCTCTCTCTCCCTCCTCTCTCTGTGTCCCCCCTGTGTCCCCCTCCCCTCTCTCTCTCCCCTCTCTCTGTGTCCCCCTCCCTCTCTCTCTCTCCCCCTCTCTCTGTGTCCCCCTCCCCTCTCTCTCTCCTCCTCTCTCTGTGTCCCCCTCCCCTCTCTCTCTCTCCCCTCTCTCTGCCCCCCTCTCACCCCCTGTCTCTCTCTGTCTCTCTAAATTCAATTTAATTCAATATGCACTACTGGCATGACATAACATGTACATATTGCCAAAGCTTACTTTGGATATTTACAATATTAAGATAATAAGAATCAAAATTGTCAACGGGAGAATTTTGTCTCTCTCTCTCTCTCTCTCTCCTCTCTCTGTGTCCCCCTCTCCCCCCCTGTCCCCCTCCCCTCTCTCTCTCTCCTCCTCTCTCTGTGTCCCCCTCCTCCTCCTCTCTCTCTCTCTCCTCCTCCTCTCTGTGTCCCCCTCCCTCTCTCTCTCCTCCCTCTCTGTGTCCCCCTCCCCTCTCTCTCTCTCCTCCTCTCTGTGTCCCCCTCCCCTCTCTCTCTCTCCTCCTCTCTCTGTGTCCCCCTCCCCTCTCTCTCTCTCTCTCCCCCTCTCACCCCCTCTCTCCTCCTCTCTCTGTGTCCCCCTCCCCTCTCTCTCTCTCTCCTCCTCTCTCTGTGTCCCCCTCCCCTCTCTCTCTCTCCTCCTCTCTCTGTGTCCCCCTCCCTCTCTCTCCTCCCTCTCTGTGTCCCCCTCCCCTCTCTCTCTCCTCTCTCTGCCCCCTCTCCCTGTCCCCCTCCTCTCTCTCCTCCTCCCTCCTCTCTCTCTCCTCCCTCTCTGTCCCCCCCCCCTCTCTCTCTCCTCCCTCTCTCTGTGTCCCCCCCCTCTCCCCTCTCTCTCTCTCTCCTCCTCCTCTCTCTGTGTCCCCCTCCCCTCTCTCTCTCCTCCTCTCTCTGTCCCCCCCCCCCCCTCTCCTCCTCTCTCTGTCCCCCCCCTCTCTCCTCTCTCTCCCTGTCTCTCTCTCTCTCTCCTCCTCTCTCTGTGTCCCCCTCCCCTCTCTCTCTCTCCCCTCTCTCTGTCCCCCCCTCTCTCTCTCTCCTCCTCTCTCTGTGTCCCCCCCCCTCTCTCTCTCTCCTCCTCTCTCTGTGTCCCCCTCCCTCTCTCTCTCCTCCTCTCTCTGTGTCCCCCTCCCCTCTCTCTCTCTCTCTCTCCTCCTCTCTCTGTGTCCCCCTCCCCCCCTCCCCTCTCTCTCTCTCCCCTCTCTCTCTGTCCCCCTCCCCTCTCTCTCTCTCCCCTCTCTCTGTGTCCCCCTCCCCTCTCTCTCTCTCCTCCTCTCTCTGTGTCCCCCTCCCCTCTCTCTCTCTCTCCCCTCTCTCTGTGTCCCCCCCCTCCCCTCCTCTCTGTGTCCCCCTCCCTCTCTGTGCCCCCCTCCCCTCTCTCCCCTCCCCTCTCTCTCTCCTCCTCTCTGTGTCCCCCCCCCTCTCTCTCTCCCCTCTCTCTGTGTCCCCCTCCCCTCTCTCTCTCCCCCTCTCTCTCTCTCCTCCTCTCTCTGTGTCCCCCTGTCCCCCTCTCTCTCTCCCCTCTCTCTCTCTCCTCCTCTCTCTGTGTCCCCCTCCCCTCTCTCTCTCTCCCCTCTCTCTTTGTCCCCCTCCCCCTCTCTCTCTCCTCCTCTCTCTGTGTCCCCCTCCCCTCTCTCTCTCTCCTCCTCTCTCTGTGTCCCCCTCCCCTCTCTCTCTCTCCCCTCTCTCTGTGTCCCCCCCCCTCTCCCCTCTCTCTCTCTCCCCTCTCTCTGTGTCCCCCTCCCCTCTCTCTCTCTCCTCCTCTCTCTGTGTCCCCCTCCCCTCTCTCTCTCTCCCCTCTCTCTGCCCCCCTCTCTCCCCTCCCCCTGTCTCTCTCTCTCTCTCTCTCTCCTCCTCTCTCTGTGTCCCCCTCCCCTCTCTCTCTCTCCCCTCTCTCTGCCCCCCTCTCACCCCCTGTCTCTCTCTGTCTCTCTAAATTCAATTTAATTCAATATGCACTACTGGCATGACATAACATGTACATATTGCCAAAGCTTACTTTGGATAGTTACAATATTAAGATAATAAGAATCAAAATTGTCAACGGGAGAATTTTGTCTCTCTCTCTCTCTCTCTCTCTCTCTCTCTCTCTCTCTCTGTCTCTGTCTCTCTCTCTCAATTCAATTCAATTCAAGGGGCTTTATTGGCATGGGAAACACGTGTTAACATTGCCAAAGCAAGTGAGGTAGATAATATACAAAAGTGAAATAAACAATAGAAATTGACAGTAAAAATTACACATACAGAAGTTTCAAAACAATAAAGACATTACAAATGTCATATTACGTACATATACAGTGTTGTAACCATGTACAAATGGTTAAGGGTACACAAGGGAAAATAAATAAGCATAAATATGGGTTGTATTTACAATGGTGTTTGTTCTTCATTGGTTGCCCTTTTCTTGTGGCAACAGGTCACAAATCTTGCTGCTGTGATGGCACACTGTGGAATTTCACCCAGTAGATATGGGAGTTTAACAAAGTTGGGTTTGTTTTCGAATTCTTTGTGGGTCTGTGTAATCTGAGGGAAATATGTGTCTCTAATATGGTCATACATTGGACAGGAAGTTAGGAAGTGGAGCTCAATTTCCACCTCATTTTGTGGGCAGTGAGCACATAGCCTGTCTTCTCTTGAGAGCCATGTCTGCCTACGGCGGCTTTTCTCAATAGCAAGGCTATGCTCACTGAGTCTGTACATAGTCAAAGCTTTCCTTAAGTTTGGGTCAGTCACAGTGTTCAGGTATTCTGCCACTGTGTACTCTCTGTTTAGGGCCAAATAGCATTCTAGTTTGCTCTGTTTTTTTTGTTAATTCTTTCCAATGTGTCAAGTAATTATCTTTTTGTTTTCTCATGATTTGATTGGGTCTAATTGTGCTGCTGTCCTAGGGCTCTGTGTGGTGTGTTTGTGTTTGTGAACAGAGCCCCAGGACCAGCTTGCTTAGGGGACTCTTCTCCAGGTTCATCTCTCTGTAGGTGATGGCTTTGTTATGGAAGGTTTGGGAATCACTTCCTTTTAGGTGGTTGTAGAATTTAATGGCTCTTTTCTGGATTTTGATCATTAGCGGGTATCGGCCTAATTCTGCTCTGCATGCATTATTTGGTGTTCTACATTGTACACAGAGGATATTTTTGCAGAATTCTGCGTGCAGAGTCTCAATTTGGTGTTTGTCCCATTTTGTGAAATCTTGGTTGTTGAGCGGACCCCAGACCTCACAACCATAGAGGGCAATTGGCTCTATGACTGATTTTTAGCCAGATCCTAATTGGTTTGTTGAATTTTATGTTCCTTTTGATGGAATAGAATGCCCTTCTTGCCTTGCCTCTCAGATCGTTCACAGCTTTGTGGAAGTTACCTGTGGTGCTGATGTTTAGGCCAAGGTATGTATAGTTTATTGTGTGCTCTAGGGCAATGGTGTCTAGATGGAATTTGTATTTGTGGTCCTGGCGACTGGATCTTTTTTGGAACACCATTATTTTGGTCTTACTTGAGATTTACTGTCAGGGCCCAGGTCTGGCAGAATCTGTGCAGAATATCTAGGTGCTGCTGTAGGCCCTCCTTGGTTGGTGACAGAAGCACCAGATCATCAGCAAACAGTAGACATTTGACTTCAGATTCTAGTAGGGTGAGGCTGGGTGCTGCAGACTTTTCTAGTGCCCGCGCCAATTCGTTGATATATATGTTGAAGAGGGTGGGGCTTAAGCTGCATCCCTGTCTCACCCCACGGCCCTGTGGGAAGAAATGTGTGTTTTTTTGCCAATTTTAACCGCACACTTGTTGTTTGTGTACATGGATTTTATGATGTCGTATGTTTTACCCCCAACACCACTTTCCATCAATTTGTATAGTAGACCCTCATGCCGAATTGAGTCAAAGGCTTTTTTGAAATCAACAAATCATGACAAGACTTTACCTTTCTTTTGGTTTGTTTGGTTGTCAATTAGGGTGTGCAGGGTGAATACATGGTCTGTTTTATGTTAATTTGGTAAAAAGACAATTTGACATTTGCTGAGTACATTGTTTTCATTGAGGAAATGTGCGAGTCTGCTGTTAATGATAATGCAGAGGATTTTTCAAAGGTTGCTGTTGACGCATATCCCACGGTAGTTATTGGGGTCAAATTTGTCTCCACTTTTGTGGATTGGGGTGATCAGTCCTTGGTTCCAAATATTGGGGAAGATACCAGAGCTAAGGATGATGTTAAAGAGTTTTAGTATAGCCAATTGGAATTTGTTGTCTGCATATTTGATCATTTCATTAAGGATACCATCAACACCACATGCCTTTTGGGTTTTTATTTTGTCCTGTAGCTCATTTGAGGTAATTGGAGAATCCAGTTGGTTCTGGTAGTCTTTAATAGTTGATTATAAGATTTGTATTTGATCCTGTATATGTTTTTTGCTCTTTATTCTTTGTTATAGAGCCAAAAAGATTGGAGAAGTGGTTTAGCCATACATCTCCATTTTGGATAGATAATTCTTCGTGTTGTTGTTTGTTTAGTGTTTTACAATTTTCCCAGAAGTGGTTAGAGTCTATGGATTCTTCAATTACATTGAGCTGATTTCTGACGTGCTGTTCCTTCTTTTTCCGTAGTGTATTTCTGTATTGTTTTAGTGATTCATCATAGTGAAGGCGTAGACTCAGGTTTTCCGGGTCTCTATTGTTTTTGGTTGGACAGGTTTCTCAATTTCTTTCTTAGATTTTTTGCATTCGTCATCAAACCATTTGTCATTGTTGTTAATTTTCTTTGGTTTTCTATTTGAGATTTTTAGATTTGATAGGGAAGCTGAGAGGTGAAATATACTGTTAAGATGTTCTACTGCCAAGTTTACACCTTCACTATTACAGTGGAACGTATTATCCAGGATATTGTCTAAAAGGGATTGAATTTGTTGTTGCCTAATTGTTTTTTGGTAGGTTTCCAAACTGCATTCTGTCCATCTATAGCATTTCTTAATGTTACTCAGTTCCTTTGGCTTTGATGCCTCATGACTGAGTATGTGATTTTGCTGTGGTCTAATAGGGGTGTCAGTGGGCTGACTGTGAACGCTCTGAGAGACTCTGGGTTGAGGTCAGTGATAAAGTAGTCTACAGTACTACTGCCAAGAGATGAGCTATAGGTATACCTACCATAGGAGTCCCCTCAAAGCCTACCATTGACTATGTACATACCCAGCGGGCGACAGAGCTGCAGGAGTTGTGACCTATTTTTGTTGGTTATGTTGTCATAGTTGTGCCTAGGGGGGCATATGTGGGAGGGAATGCTGTCACCTGCAGGCAGGTGTTTGTCCCCCTGTGTGCTGAGGGTGTCAGGTGCTTGTCCGGTTCTGGCATTTAGGTCGCCACAGACTAGTACATGACCCTGGGCCTGGAAATGATTGATTTCCCCCTCCAGGATGGAAAGCTGTCTTCATCAAAGTATGGGGATTCTAGTGGGGGGATATAGGTAGCACATAGGAGGACATTTTTCTCTGTTAAGATAATTTCCTTTTCAATTTCTAACCAAATGTAAAATGTTCCTGTTTGGATTAATTTAATGGAGTGAGTTAGGTCTGCTCTATACCAAATTAGGATACCCCCTGAGTCCCTTCCCTGTTTCACACCTGGTAGTTTGGTGGATGGGACTACCAGCTCTCCTGTAACCTAGAGGGCAACCAGTGGGTCCGTCTCCTCTATACCAGGTTTCTTGCAGGATGACAATGTCTGTATTTCAGATTTCTTTGGTGAAGGCCGGGTTCCTGCTCTTTAGGCCAAAGGCAGATGACCTCAGGCCTTGGATATTCCAGGATGAGATAGTGAAGGCTTTGTGTTCCATAAAGTGTCCAATGTTGTTAGTCGTGTGGTTTGGCCTCAGGCCAGTAAGTGTGAGCAGAGCCTGCTGAGCATCTGGTACATGCCATTGGCTTGGGCTAGTGTAAGAGTGGGGGTTGGGCCTGTTTTCCCGCTCACTACCTGGGCATATGTGTGACTTCCATGTTGAGGCCCCCTTTGCGGGGGTGGGGTGCATGGGGTGGGCAGGAGGGGCATAGTTCTGATCTGAAGGGGCCTAAATGGGGTGTGGGCATGATTGACATGTGGGGGTGTTGATTGGTTGGGGTGTGGATGTGGGGGGGACTACGTTTGAGAGCGATGTCCTTTAGACTCCGGGCAAAGGTGGGCACTACTGCCTTGTAGAGGTGGACCTGGTCAAAGAGGCTGTTCAAGTCCAGGGTGGAGTGGTGGGCCAGGAAAATATTTGGTTTTAAGGCACAGTCACGGGAAATACTTGCGTTTACCCGCTGTATTGTTGCAGGGTGGAAGTCTTTTCCTGGTAGCAGGGTGGAGATAACCACTTGTGCGTTGGGGACAGTAGAAGAAGCTTTTTCAATCACTCCCTTCAGTGCAGTGGCCACCCTTTCCTGCTGGGCTCTCAGGTTGTTTGTGCCTGTGTTTATTATTATGTGGCTAGGTGAACCTAGTTGGTCCTCAGACAGAAGGTCTAGGGTGCGCTGGGTGAACCTAGTTGGTCCTCAGACAGAAGGTCTAGGGTGCGCTGGGTGAACCTAGTTGGTCCTCAGACAGAAGGTCTAGGGTGCGCTGGGTGAACCTAGTTGGTCCTCAGAGAGAAGGTCTAGGGCGCGCTCGGTGAACCTAGTTGGTCCTCAGACAGAAGGTCTAGGGCGCGCTGGGTGAACCTAGTTGGTCCTCAGAGAGAAGGTCTAGGGCGCGCTGGGTGAACCTAGTTGGTCCTCAGACAGAAGGTCTAGGGCGCGCTGCGTGTTTGGACACCAGAGTTTAGACACACTGTTTTTGGGAAAAAGTATTTTTTCTTGTACATATTTCCCATTTGAGTCCATAAGGAGAAAAATCCGTGTCTTGTGTATGTCCTCAGTGGGTGTGGGGGGGTTGTCAGAAGGGCTATCAGGGTGGCTGACAGGGGGGTCGCTCAGAGGGGGTGAGAGCCACTGGGCTTGGGGTTCTTTATTTGTCTGTTCTGCTGTGATGTCGATGCTATGGTCAGGATCTGGTGTGGACTGTGTGGACTGTTCTGATCTGGTGTGGACTGCTCGAGACTTTTGTCAGGTGCTGAGGTGGGCTGTTCTGCTGGCTTCTCTGCAGGGGTGGCCACCTCTCTAGTGGGTTGTTCTCTGTCACACGCCACCCCCCTCAACCTCTCCTCCAGCAGTCTGATCATCTCTCTCTCTCTCTCTCTCTCTCTCTCTCTCTCTCTCTCTCTCTCTCTCTCTCTCTCTCTGTGAGTGAGTGTGCCTCTCTAGGGGACAGGAGACACATCAATGTTACGACAGCCTTTCCTTTCAGAGGAATGAGTTGGTCTGTTCCACAAGCTCTTACTGACGGATGGAGTAAAGACAGAGCAGATTGGAGAGGAGGAGATGGCTGAACTGGCTAAACTCCCTCAGCCCTCTAGTTGTTCAACTCATTTGTCTGGTCTGGTCTGGTCTGGTCTGGTCTGGTCTGGTCTGCTATGACTTTGGATGTATTTAATCATGTTAAAATACATATTCTATATGTAGGACATACTGTAGGTCTATTTGAGTGATTCACAATCCAGGCCTGCTAGGCTATTGCTTTATCAAACATATTGAAGTCATAGTCAAGTTAAGTTATAGTATAACCTTTTATTGACCTTAACCTATTAAAACTAGATCATACAGCAAACTAGTGTTAGACAGTGTGTTTTTATAATAACTCATGGCTCATCACATACGCTGCTGCTACTGTTCATTATTTATCCTGTTGCCCCGTGTAAATAGCCAAGTTATCATTACTCAGTACTGGTTCTCCTTCCAGACAGAATAGCCAAGTTATCATTACTCAGTACTGGTTCTCCTTCCAGACAGTATAGACACGTTATCATTACTCAGTACTGGTTCTCCTTCCAGACAGTATAGACACGTTATCATTACTCAGTACTGGTTCTCCTTCCAGACAGTATAGACACGTTATCATTACTCAGTACTGGTTCCCCTTCCAGACAGAATAGACAAGTTATCATTACTCAGTACTGGTTCTCCTTCCAGACAGTATAGACACTTTATCATTACTCAGTACTGGTTCTCCTTCCAGACAGTATAGACACGTTATCATTACTCAGTACTGGTTCTCCTTCCAGACAGTATAGACAAGTTATCATTACTCAGTACTGGTTCCCCTTCCAGACAGAATAGACAAGTTATCATTACTCAGTACTGGTTCTCCTTCCAGACAGAATAGACAAGTTATCATTACTCAGTACTGGTTCTCCTTCCAGACAGAATAGACAAGTTATCATTACTCAGTACTGGTTCCCCTTCCAGACAGAATAGACAAGTTATCATTACTCAGTACTGGTTCTCCTTCCAGACAGTTATCATACTCAGTACTGGTTCTCCTTCCAGACAGAATAGACAGTACAAGTTATCATTACTCAGTTATCATTACTCAGTACTGGTTCCCCTTCCAGACAGTAGAGACAAGTTATCATTACTCAGTACTGGTTCTCCTTCCAGACAGTATAGACAAGTTATCATTACTCAGTACTGGTTCTCCTTCCAGACAGTATAGACAAGTTATCATTACTCAGTACTGGTTCTCCTTCCAGACAGTATAGACAAGTTATCATTACTCAGTACTGGTACTCCTTCCAGACAGTATAGACAAGTTATCATTACTCAGTACTGGTTCCCTTCCAGACATATAGACAAGTTATCATTACTCAGTACTGGTACCCCTTCCAGACAGTATAGACAAGTTATCATTACTCAGTACTGGTTCCCCTTCCAGTATATAGACAAGTTATCATTACTCAGTACTGGTACCCCTTCCAGACAGTATAGACAAGTTATCATTACTCAGTACTGGTACTCCTTCCAGACAGTATAGACAAGTTATCATTACTCAGTACTGGTTCTCCTTCCAGACAGTATAGCCAAGTTATCATTACTCAGTACTGGTACTCCTTGTATATAGACAAGTTATCATTACTCAGTACTGGTTCCCCTTCCAGACAGAATAGACAAGTTATCATTACTCAGTACTGGTACTCCTTGTATATAGCCAAGTTATCATTACTCAGTACTGGTACTCCTTGTATATAGACAAGTTATCATTACTCAGTACTGGTACCCCGTGTATATAGCCAAGTTATCATTACTCAGTACTGGTTCTCCTTCCAGACAGTATAGACAAGTTATCATTACTCAGTACTGGTACCCCTTTGTATATAGCCAAGTTATCATTACTCAGTACTGGTTCCCCTATCCAGTTATCATTACAGTACTGGTACCCTTGTATATAGCCAAGTTATCATTACTCAGTACTGGTTCCCCTTCCAGACAGAATAGACAAGTTATCATTACTCAGTACTGGTACTCCTTGTATATAGCCAAGTTATCATTACTCAGTACTGGTACTCCTTGTATATAGCCAAGTTATCATTACTCAGTACTGGTACCCCTTGTATATAGCCAAGTTATCATTACTCAGTACTGGTACCCCGTGTATATAGCCAAGTTATCATTACTCAGTACTGGTACCCCGTGTATATAGCCAAGTTATCATTACTCAGTACTGGTACCCCGTGTATATAGCCAAGTTATCATTACTCAGTACTGGTACCCCTTGTATATAGCCAAGTTATCATTACTCAGTACTGGTACCCCTGTGTATATAGCCAAGTTATCATTACTCAGTACTGGTCCCCTTTCCAGACAGAATAGACAAGTTATCATTACTCAGTACTGGTACCCCGTGTATATAGCCAAGTTATCATTACTCAGTACTGGTACCCTGTGTATATAGCCAAGTTATCATTACTCAGTACTGGTCCCCTTTCCAGACAGAATAGACAAGTTATCATTACTCAGTACTGGTACCCCGTGTATATAGCCAAGTTATCATTCCGCAGTACTGGTACCCTGTGTATATAGCCAAGTTATCATTACTCAGTACTGTTACCCCTTGTATATAACCAAGTTATCATTACTCAGTACTGGTACCCCGTGTATATAGCCAAGTTATCATTACTCAGTACTGGTACCCCGTGTATATAGCCAAGTTATCATTACTCAGTACTGGTACCCCGTGTATATAGCCAAGTTATCATTACTTATTACTGGTACCCCTGTGTATATAGCCAAGTTATCATTACTCAGTACTGGTACCCGTGTATATAGCCAAGTTATCATTACTTATTACTGGTACCCCTTGTATATAGCCAAGTTATCATTACTTATTACTGGTACCCCTTGTATATAGCCAAGTTATCATTACTTATTACTGGTACTGGTACCCTTGTATATAGCCAAGTTATCATTACTTATTACTGGTACCCTGTGTATATAGCCAAGTTATCATTACTTATTACTGGTACCCCTTGTATATAGCCAAGTTATCATTACTTATTACTGGTACCTGTGTATATAGCCAAGTTATCATTATATACTGGTACCCCGTGTATATAGCCAAGTTATCATTACTTATTACTGGTACCCCGTGTATATGTATATAGCCAAGTTATCATTACTTAGTACTGGTACCCCGTGTATATAGCCAAGTTATCATTACTTATTACTGGTACCCCGTGTATATAGCCAAGTTATCATTACTTATTACTGGTACCCCGTGTATATAGCCAAGTTATCATTACTTATTACTGGTACCCCGTGTATATAGCCAAGTTATCATTACTTATTACTGGTACCCCGTGTATATAGCCAAGTTATCATTACTTATTACTGGTACCCCGTGTATATAGCCAAGATTGTGTATTTATTCCTCTTGTTTTTATTTTTCTATGATTTAATTTCTTTCTCTCTGTATTGTTAGGAAGGGCCTGTTAGCATTTCACTGTTAGTCTACACATGTTGTTTACCATGCATGTGACAAATAACATTTTATTTGATTTCGATTTGATCTTTCTTACTAAAACCTTGAAATAATGTTTATCAGGCAAATATATACTTAGTCTTCTTACTTATTTTTTTATGTTTTTTAATCTATGCAGTCCACTTTCTGCTTGAGACAGTTTTTGACTGTCCTGCATCATTTAAGTCTAGTGGAGAATGGACTCACCTTCAGGCACGATCCCAGGCCACACTACGCCTCAACTCTGCCCCCCAGTGGACTCTCACCTTCAGGCACGATCCCAGGCCATCCTACGCCTCAACTCTGCCCCCAGTGGACTCTCACCTTCAGGCACGATCCCAGGCCATCCTACGCCTCAACTCTGCCCCCCAGTGGACTCTCACCTTCAGGCACGATCCCAGGCCATCCTACGCCTCAACTCTGCCCCCCAGTGGACTCTCACCTTCAGGCACGATCCCAGGCCAACCTACGCCTCAACTCTGCCCCCCAGTGGACTCTCACCTTCAGGCACGATCCCAGGCCACACTACGCCTCAACTCTGCCCCCAGTGGACTCTCACCTTCAGGCACGATCCCAGGCCACACTATGCCTCAACTCTGCCCCCAGTGGACTCTCACCTTCAGGCACGATCCCAGGCCACACTACGCCTCAACTCTGCCCCCAGTGGACTCTCACCTTCAGGCACGATCCCAGGCCACACTACGCCTCAACTCTGCCCCCCCAGTGGACTCTCACCTTCAGGCACGATACCGGAACACACTACGCCTCAACTCTGCCCCCAGTGGACTCTCACCTTCAGGCACGATACCGGAACACACTACACCTCAACTCTGCCCCCAATGGACTCTCACCTTCAGGCACGATACCGGAACACACTACGCCTCAACTCTGTCTCCCAGTGGATTTTTCTGGAACAGCAGCAAAACGTCAGTGGCAGTGAGTGGCAATGCAGCAAATGCCAATGTTGCAGACAGAGCAGCGACATGATGTCAGTCCCAAATGGTACCCTACTCTCTATGTAGTGCACTACTTTTGACCAGAGAGGTAAGGACTCTGTTAAAAAAAAAAGTTCTCCACTAAAAAAGTAGTCCACTATATATATATTTTTTAATTTGACCTTTTTTAATTTTACCTGACTTACTAGGCAAGTCAGTTAAGAACAAATTCTTATTTTCAATGACGGCCTACTAGAAGGCAAAAGGCCTCCTGCGGGGACTGGGGCTTAAAAATAAAAAATAAACAGAAGATCTCATTTTAGCCACACATAAAACTGCACCAACAGAGAGGCTATCTGCAAAAATCACTGAAGCTGGAGACTCATATCTCCCTCGCTAGCTTTAAGCACCAGCTGTCAGAGCAGCTCACAGATCACTGCACCTGTACATAGCCCATCTGTAAACAGCCCATACAACTACCTCATCCCCATACTGTATTCATTTATTTATCTTGCTCATTTGCACCCCAGTATCTCTACTTGCACATTCATCTTCTGCACATCTACCATTCCAGTGTTTAATTGTTATATTGTAATTACTTCACCACCATGGCCTATTTATTGCCTTACCTCTCTTATCTTACCTCATTTGCACACACTGTATATAGACTTTTTCTATTGTATTATTGACAGTATGTTTGTTTATTCCATGTGTAAGTCTGTGTTGCTGTATGTGTCGAACTGCTGTGCTTTATCTTGGCCAGGTCGCAGTTGTAAATGAGAACTTGTTCTCAGCTAGCCTACCTGGTTAAATAAAGGTGAAATAAAAAATATAAAATAATCTGCATGGATGCTGTGAAAACATATATTTCACGTCTATCAGCATTTATTACCGTCCTTGTTTTCGTAATTGTGCAACTATTCATGTCATTCATATTCTGCTTGGTCAGCATCTTCTGGCTCGTCCCTTCCAGAGCAGGAGATACACGTCAGAGAGGAGCCAAGGAGGAGGCAGAATCTGTGTCCCAAATGGCACACTATTCCCACATAGTACACTTCTTTTGAGCAGGACCATAGTGCTCTGGTCAAAAGTAGTGCACTATATAGGAAATAGGGTGCCATTTGGGATGAACACATAGAAAAGGGAGTTTTTACAAGACAAGGGAAGACAGAGCACATGTAGTTGTCTTTTGAAACACACATTGAAAACTTGACAAAGAAGCTGAGATCTATGATAGTTCTTTATGTAGAAATAAATCTTGCCTCAGTTTTGAAAATAGAAGGAAGATTGTTCAAACAACGCCTCTCCCTGTGGTAGACTTTGGTGACATGATTTATATGCACACGACAGCCTCTGTTTTGAAACCATTGGACTCAGTATTCCATTCAGCAATACATTTTATCACTGGGCACGGTTTTAGGACTCCTCATTGTATTTTTATTATGTGGGATGGACCTCTCTGCCTGTAAGAAGAGAGCTGCACTCTCTTTTATATATTTACAAAGCAGTCTGTAAACTTCCTCTGTAGACTACTTCATTGATTCATTTTAGACGTACAAACCCGTTCTCAGGGATGGATAACTCTGGAGATCCCTTTAGTCTCCACAGAATCAGGAAAATATGCTTGTAGTTTGTTTTACCCCTTATTTGTGGAACAATATGCAGATTTCCTTGCCATTTGATATTCTGGTTCCTTTCAGGCATTTTAACTTATTGATTGGAGACGTTTATGTTACAGAATGTGATTGCTTTCCTGAAATATGTTTAATGTTGTGTATTATGAGACTTATAGTGTGTTTTGTTGGGCTGTTGTGTTTTATAGTGTGTTTTGTCGGGCTGTTGTGTTTTATAGTGTGTTTTGTAGGGCTGTTGTGTTTTATAGTGTGTTTTGTAGGGCTGTTGTGTTTTATAGTGTGTTTTGTAGGGCTGTTGTGTTTTATAGTGTGTTTTGTAGGGCTGTTGTGTTTTATAGTGTGTTTTGTAGGGCTGTTGTGTTTTATAGTGTGTTTTGTCGGGCTGTTGTGTTTTATAGTGTATTTTGTAGGGCTGTTGTGTTTTATAGTGTGTTTTGTAGGGCTGTTGTGTTTTATAGTGTGTTTTGTAGGGCTGTTGTGTTTTTAGTGGGTTTTGTAGGGCTGTTGTGTTTTATAGTGGGTTTTGTAGGGCTGTTGTGTTTTAGAGCCGGTTTTGTAGAGCTGTTGTGTTTTATAGTGTGTTTTGTCGGGCTGTTGTGTTTTCTAGTGTGTTTTGTTGGGCTGTTGTGTTTTATAGTGTGTTTTGTAGGGCTGTTGTGTTTTATAGTGGGTTTTGTAGGGCTGTTGTGTTTTATAGTGTGTTTTGTAGGGCTGTTGTGTTTTATAGTGTGTTTTGTCGGGCTGTTGTGTTTTATAGTGTGTTTTGTAGGGATGTTGTGTTTTATAGTGTGTTTTGTCGGGCTGTTGTGTTTTATAGTGTGTTTTGTCGGGCTGTTGTGTTTTATAGTGGGTTTTGTAGGGCTTTGTGTTTTGTAGTGGGTTTTGTAGGGCAGTTGTGTTTTATAATGGGTTTTGTAGGGCTGTTGTGTTTTGTAGTGGGTTTTGTAGGGCAGTTGTGTTTTATAATGGGTTTTGTAGGGCAGTTGTGTTTTATAATGGGTTTTGTAGTGTGTTTTGTAGGGCAGTTGTGTTTTATGATGGGTTTTGTAGGGCTGTTGTGTTTTATAATGGGTTTTGTAGGGCTGTTGTGTTTTATAATGGGTTTTGTAGGGCTGTTGTGTTTTGTAGTGGGTTTTGTAGGGCAGTTGTGTTTTATAATGGGTTTTGTAGGGCTGTTGTGTTTTGTAGTGGGTTTTGTAGGGCAGTTGTGTTTTATAATGGGTTTTGTAGGGCAGTTGTGTTTTATAATGGGTTTTGTAGTGTGTTTTGTAGGGCAGTTGTGTTTTATGATGGGTTTTGTAGGGCTGTTGTGTTTTATAATGGGTTTTGTAGGGCTGTTGTGTTTTATAATGGGTTTTGTAGGGCTGTTGTGTTTTATAATGGGTTTTGTAGGGCAGTTGTGTTTTATAATGGGTTTTGTAGGGCTGTTGTGTTTTATAATGGGTTTTGTAGGGCAGTTGTGTTTTATAATGGGTTTTGTAGGGCTGTTGTGTTTTATTTCTGTATTGGGTTTTATTTGTAAATGTACACAGGGCTCTCTTGTAAAATAGTTTTATCTCAATGTGACTCCCTGTTTAAATAAAGGTTAATAAAATAAATATGCAAACGAGGAGGAAGTTTGTGTAAAATACCAAACGAGCTCATCCCCAGTTTATGTCGTCATCAGTATGTCTCAAATGTTTTATTATTGACTAATTCTAATCAATTTGTTATTTTAAACCACCCCCCCCCCAAACAAAGTACTAATTGGATGATATCTGGATGTATGTAAGATGTATATCTGTATTTACATGGGGGGTAAGCCCAGCTAGGTATATTAGAGGAACAGTGTTTTATGTTGGGAGACTGAGGCTTATGATGGAGAAAGATGCACGTGAGGAAGCTTTCTCTACCTCTTGGTGGAGCTGTTGACATGGCTGAGAGAGACAGAGGGAGAGGGGAGAGGGAGGGAGGGAGCAAGAGGAGAGAGAGAGAGGGAAGAGGGAGAGGGAGAGAGAGCAAGAGGAGAGAGAGAGAGCATGAGGAGAGAGGCTGAGTAGAAAGGGCAAGAGAGAGAGAGAGAGAGAGAGAGAGAGAGAGAGAGAGAGAGAGAGAGAGAGAGAGAGAGAGAGAAAGAAGCTGAGGAGGAAAAATGGATCTGGAGGAACAGAGTTGGACACATTCAGAGAATCACCCACTCTATCTTCCCCCTCTCCCATCCTCCTTACTCCCTCCTTCCTCCTCTCACACTCCTCCTCCCCTCTACATACACACATCATAACCTCTCACACAGTGTTTTCTATGGTAACTCGCTCTCTATTTCTACCTGACTCTGACACAGTGTTTTCTATGGTAACTCCCTCTCTATTTCTACCTGACTCTGACACAGTGTTGTCTATGGTAACTCTCTATTTCTACCTGACTGACACAGTGGTGTCTATGGTAACTCCCTCTCTATTTCTACCTGACTCTGACACAGTGTTGTCTATGGTAACTCCCTCTCTATTTCTACCTGACTCTGACACAGTGTTGTCTATGGTAACTCCCTCTCTATTTCTACCTGACTCTGACACAGTGTTTTCTATGGTAACTCCCTCTCTATTTCTACCTGACTCTGACACAGTGGTGTCTATGGTAACTCTCTATTTCTACCTGACTGACACAGTGGTGTCTATGGTAACTCCCTCTCTATTTCTACCTGACTCTGACACAGTGTTGTCTATGGTAACTCCCTCTCTATTTCTACCTGACTCTGACACAGAGTTGTCTATGGTAACTCCCTCTCTATTTCTACCTGACTCTGACACAGTGTTGTCTATGGTAACTCCCTCTCTATTTCTACCTGACTCTGACACAGTGTTGTCTATGGTAACTCCCTCTCTATTTCTACCTGACTCTGACACAGTGTTGTCTATGGTAACTCCCTCTCTATTTCTACCTGACTCTGACACAGTGTTGTCTATGGTAACTCTCTATTTCTACCTGACTGACACAGTGGTGTCTATGGTCACTCCCTCTCTATTTTTTCATGAAGCTAAGAAATGTTTCTTAACTAAACCACCTATTGTTTCACTTAAAGAGACATTCTAAATGTTTGACTTCATATTCATATTCTCCAGCACCGCCCCAACATCTACATATGGGAAAATGGTAATTTTCTATGTTTTGTAGTAAAAATTCAAAAGGCACTTGCACTTTGTTGCAGGTGCCTGGTAACAGTTGAATAAGATGAGACAAAAGAAGAAATCCCACACTGATCTTGCTAGTACCACTGCTCTTTATTAAGCTTTACATGTTGGCCTTAGTATGAGCGTTTGTGAGTCTTTTAATTGCTCAACCCACATCTGTTCAATACATGGAATGGGTGTAACGTCTGATGAAGAAGGAGTGGACCAAAGCGCAGCACGTGTTTATGATATTTATTCAAATCTGAACACTAGAACAAAAATAACAAATCGAGAAACTAAAACTAACTAAAACTATACAGAAAACAACTACCCACAAACCCAGGTGGGATAAAGGCTACCTAAGTATGATTCTCAATCAGAGATAACGATAGACAGCTGCCTCTGATTGAGAACCATACCAGGCCAAACACAAAGAAATAGAAAACATAGAAATAAAGAAACTAGAATGCCCACCCTAGTCACACCCTGGCCTAACCAAAATAGAGAATAAAAGCCTCTCTATGGCCAGGGCAGTGACAATGGGGTTTGAGTCGAGGAAAATAAGTAAGTGTTACCAAATGTAACAATGTGCATTTCATAAGTATTCTAATAAAGTGTGAACATAAAACGTATTAAACACGTCTGTAAAACCACAATGAGGACATCGACCCACCAAGTCAGTTTTAATAAATCATTGGGGGCAGAGCAAGAACAAATGCCAGAGTAATCTGAAGTGTTAATTCATGTTCACATTTACAACTTAACATGCATAGCAGCTCATCATTATTTAAGACCTTTTGGGAATAATGTCTGGAAGGTGAAAACCCCAAAACATTCTCTTTTGCTCAAAGTATTATTTATATCTCCTCCCCTGTCTGAGATCGTGACTTTCTCTATGCCACATATATCTAAAGGAAGAAATGTCATGTTTTAGGTCATTCAAATGTACTGCTACTAGGTAATCCATGTATTTTCTCCTGATTTAACTTTTATGTTCACAAATTCTCTGCCTGAGAGAACGAAAGGTTTTACCTACATAACACAGCGCATATGGACATTTAATAATGTCGATAACATGGGTGGTGGAGCACAAAATAATGTTATTTATTTGGAACTGTCATGTTCTGACCTTAGTTCCTTTGTTATGTCTTTGTTTTAGTTTGGTCAGGGCGTGAGTTGGGGTGGGTAGTCTATGTTCTTTTTCTATGTGTTTGGCCTAGTATGGTTCTCAATCAGAGGCAGGTGTCGTTCGTTGTCTCTGATTGAGAATCATACTTAGGTAGCCTGTTTTCCCCATTTTAGTGGTGGGTGATTGTTTTCTGTTTAGGTTGTTTTCCCTGACAGAACTGTGCGCTTGCGGTTTCTCCATTTTGTTTGAGTGTTACTTCCAAAGTTATAGCAAAATGGCCTAAGGACAACAAAGTCAGGGTATTGGAGTGGCAATCAAAAAGCCCTGACCTCAATCCTGTAGAACATTTGTGGGCAGAACTGAAAAAGTGTGTGAGCAAGGAGGCCTACAAACCTGACTCAGTTACACCAGCTCTGTCAGGAGGAACGGGCCAAAATTCACCCAACTTGTTATGGGAAGCTTGTGGAAGGCTACCTGACACGTTTGACCCAAGTTAAACAATTTAAAGGCAATGCTACCAAATACTAATTGAATGTATGTAAACCTCTGACCCACTGGGAATGTGATGAAATAAATAAAATATGAAATAAATAATTCTCTCTACTATTATTCTGACATTTCACATTCTTAAAATAATGTGGTGATCCTAACAGACCTAAGACAGGGAATTTTTACTAGGATTAAATGTCAGAAATTGTGAAAAACTGAGTTTAAATGTATTTGGCTAAGGTGTATGTAAACTTCCAACTTCAACTGTATACAGTGCTTTCTGAAAGTATTCACACACCTTGACTTTTTCCACATTTTCTTGTTACAGCCGGGGTGTTTAAAATGGATTTTGTGTCACTGGCCTACACACACTACCCCATAATGTTAAAGTGGAATTATGTTTGTAGATATTTTAAATAAATAATAAAAAATGAAAAGCTGAAATATCTTGAGTAAATAGCTATTCAACCACTTTGTTAAGGCAATCCTGAATAAGTGAAAGAGTAGAACATTGCTAAATAAGTTGCATGGACTCACTCTGTGTGCAATAATAGTGTTTGTGTCAGGGATTTCCTCTTCTTCCGAAGAGGAGAGGCGAAACGGATCAGAGGACCAATATGCAGCATGGTTCTTTTAATATGTAAATGTACACATGAACACTACAAAACAATAAACATGGAACGTGTGAAACCCTAAACAGTCCTATCTGGTGCAGAGACAGAGACAGGAACAAACACCCACAAACACACAGTGACACCCAGGCTACCTAAGTATGATTCTCAATCAGAGACAACTAATTACACCTGCCTCTGATTGAGAACCATACTAGGCCGAAACATAGAAAACCCCAAATCATAGAAAATCAAACAGACTGCCCACCCAACTCACGCCCTGACCATACTAAATAAATACAAAACAAGGGAAATAAAGGTCAGAACGTGACAGTTTGACATGATGTTTGAGTGACAAACTCATCTCTGTACCCCAGACATACAATTATCTATAAGATCCCTTGGTCGAGCAGTGAATTTCAAACACAGATTCAACCACAAACATTTGGACACACCTACTCATTCAAGGTTTTTATTTTATTTTCTACATTGTATACAAAAGAAAGCCCTATTTGCAAAATACCAAGCCCATATTATGTCAAGAACAGCTCAAATAAGCAAAGAGAAACGACAGTCTAAGACATGGAGGTCAGTCAATCTGGAAAATGTCAAGAACTTTAAAAGTTTCTTCAAGTGCAGTCGCAAAAACCATCAAGCACTGTGATGAAACTGGCTCTCATGAGGACCGCCACATGAAAGGAAGACCCAGAGTTAGGATAAGTTCATTAGAGTTAACTGCACCTCAGATTACAGCCCAAATAAATGCTTCACAGAGTTCTAGTAACAAACACATCAACTGTTCAGAGGAGACTGTGTGAATCAGGACTTCATAGTTGAATTGCTGCAAAGAAACCACTACTAAAGGACACCAATAATAAGAAGAGACTTGCTTGGGCCAAGAAACATGAGCAATGGACATTAGACAGGTGGAAATCTGTCCTTTGGTCTGGTGAGTCCACATTTGCGATTTTTGGTTCTAACTGCCGTGTCTTTGTGAGACGCAGAGTAGGTGAACAGATGATCTCCGCATAAGTGCTTCCTACCGTGAAGCATGGAGGAGGAGGTGTGGGGGTGCTTTTCTGGTGACACTCTTTGTGATTTATTTAGAATTCAAGGCCCACTTAACCAGCATGGCTACCACAGCATTCTGCAGTGATATGCCATCCCATCTGGTTTGTGCTTAGTGGGTCTATCATTTGTTTTTCAACCGGATAAATAGCACCTTCAGGCTGTTTGACCAAGGCTGTTTGTTTTTACACTTTTCTGTTTACCACATGATTCCATATGTGTTATTTCATAGTTTTGATGTCTTCATTATTTTTCTACAATGTAGAAAATAGTCCAAATAAAGAAAAACCTTGAATGATTAGGGGTGTCCAAACTTTTGACAGGTACTGTATATAAAAAATGATATGGATTATATGTTATGGTTACTAATGGCATATGAATTTGCATAGTGGCATGTCGGGGAAAGTTTTTGGAACAAATGGGTTAACAGACAGAACCTTTGCCAGCCTTATCAGTGCTATAGTTAGGCTACTGTGTGTGTGTGTGTGTGTGTGTAATGCTTTACACACCCCTACTGAGAGAGTAATGAGAGAAGCTGTTGTTTGAATCGATCTGGACTTGCTCTAACGGGCTCCAGCATTTCTGCTGCTGCTGCTGCTGCTGTTGTATGTGTCTGTACCAGAGCCCAGTGTGAGTCATTATGTGGGAACAACCAATGGAGGAGGATAAGAGAAGGGAGATCAGCAGAATTGGAACACTCAGGCCATAGCCCCTTCCCCCACACCCCCACACCGCTGAGACTGACTCAGTCCATAGCCCCTTCCCCACACCACTGAGACTGACTCAGTCCATAGCCCCTCCCCCCACACCGCTGAGACAGACTCAGTCCATAGCCCCTCCCCCCACACCGCTGAGACAGACTCAGTCCATAGCCCCTTCCCCCACACCACTGAGACAGACTCAGTCCATAGTCCCTCCCCCACACAGCTGAGACTGACTCAGTCCATAGCCCCTTCCCCCCACACCACTGAGACTGACTCAGTCCATAGCCCCTCCCCCACACCGCTGAGACAGACTCAGTCCATAGCCCCTTCCCCCACACCACTGAGACAGACTCAGTCCATAGCCCCACCCCCACACCGCTGAGACAGACTCAGTCCATAGCCCCTTCCCCCACACCATTGAGACAGACTCAGTCCATAGCCCCTCCCCCACACCGCTGAGACAGACTCAGTCCATAGCCCCTTCCCCCCACACCACTGAGACAGACTCAGTCCATAGCCCCACCCCCACACCGCTGAGACAGACTCAGTCCATAGCCCCTTCCCTCACACCACTGAGACAGACTCAGTCCATAGCCCCTCCCCCACACCGCTGAGACTCAGTCCATAGCCCCTCCCCCACACCTCTGAGATTGACTCAGTCCATAGCCCCCCCCACACCGCTGAGACTCAGTCCATAGCCCCTCCCCCACACCGCTGGGGATAGGGCTGAGGGGGCAAAAGGGGGGGGCTAGGTGATATTTGCCCTAGCACTACAAAGTTAATTCAAATAATCAACTAATCATCAAGCTTTGATAATTTTAATCAACTGTGTAGTGTTAGGGCAAAAAACAAAATGGGGCTTGGACCTAGAGGGGAAGGGCTAGGGGCTAAGATATAGGGGTTAGGGGGGAAGGGCTAGGGGTTAAGAACAGAGCCAACAGAGCCTGTTGGGTACGGTTAAATTGCATGTGTCCATAGGTAGAACTTAGCCTCTTAGGTAAACTCTCCTGAGGTTAAGGGTCACCGGTTGTAACTCAGCTATGGTGGTCTGGAAAGTTACTGCTAAGGACTGATTGCCTGGGGCTGGTACCAAGAGAACAAACAGAGAGAATATTTCTGTCTTCCCCTTTGTTTTATTACTTTAAAAAATATAGTTGTGGTTCACTTCATCCTTTAAATCCAGCATTTCCAAACATGAACAACCTAGAATTCCCAACAAGCCTCTCATGTGGAACGAGAGAGAGCTCGGTTTGTTGTTTTGAAAGTTTCTCCTTGATAAAGTTTGTTTGCTAGCCTGCCTGTTTAATTTGGATCCCTCGACGTGGTTAGCCTCAGTTGCAAGGACCGCTACTCTCTGTCCTGGGATAGCTGCTAGCTATAGAGCCAGGTTTCCTTGACAGTTCGAACATGAAGCTGTTAGCCCTTGTGGCTGTTTAAATCCCTGCTGTTTGTTGCTGTTTCACAGTTCATTATCCACCCTCCCTCCCAAAAGTCTTTGAGGAGAGAGAGAGCCAAGCTTCTGGGCCAGTAGCTTCAGCCCCACATCACACACACATACACCAACTGACACTCACAATTGCCTGATTGTTTGGCTAATAGTCAATCAATGTTTTTATTTGTATTTAGGATTTTTTTCTTCATATTATGTCTTTCTCTGATAAGCTACAGTACCCAGGAAAGGGCTATCAATAGCCCATATTAATATATTTAGCCTTATAAATAAGGTTCATAAAAACAATAACTTGCTAACATTGGATAACATTCATATGCTGGCCTCACTTACATAAATACGTTGATACAGCACTAGCAGTACAAGGATATAACATCTACAGAAAACACAGAAATACCTATGTGGGAGGTGTTGCTGTATATGTTCAGAGGCATATTCCTGTAACGCTTAGAGAGGATCTCATGTCACATTTTGTTGAATTGTTGTGTTTGCAAGTTCACCTGCAAACTGTTCTAAAAATACACCAAACGCTAAAAGCGTTTTATTTGGTTCAAAACATTCTCTAGGACCTAAACTTCAACTGGAGTTGAGTGACCATTAAGGGTGTGACCATTGAGCAAGTTGAGGAAGCTGAACTCTTACGTATAACATTGGACAGGCAATTATCATGGTCAAGTCATATAGACAAGATGGGGAGCTGTACAAGTGCAACTGTACTAGTTCTTCAGGCTCTGGCCTTGTCCCATCTTAATTACTGTCTGTTAATATGGTCAAGTGCAGAAAAGAAAGACCTAGCAAAGCTGCAGCTGTCTCAAAACAGAGCAGCATGCCTTGTGCTTAACTGCACATGCAGAACTAACATCAACAACATGCATGCCAGTCTTTGCTAACCCACAGTTATATACAGAGCCATGATCACATGGAACTCCCTTCCATCTCCAATTACTAAAGCAAACAGAAAAATGACCTTTAAAACATGTATGAAACAACATCTCATGACACAATAGGGACTGTGAAATGACTCACAAACACATTCTATCACATAACACACACAATTTATACACACACATTATTCTTTAGTTGTATTGTGTGTATATTGTTGTATTTTAATATGTGTGACAGTTCTTGTCTATCCGTGTATCAGTGTTGTGTTACTTGTCATGTTTTATGTTTTTGTGTGGACCCCAGGAAGAATAGCTGCTGCTTCAGCAAAAGCTAATGAGGAATACGAATAAACCAAAGTCACCTCCTAGAAAACGTGGTCTGAGACTGACTCACACATAGAAGGGACGATGCAACGAGAGAACATTGAGCCTTGTCAATCTCCCAATGTAAACCTCAAAGGTTTTCATAATTACATGGGTGGGAGGAGTAGTGTGTTTGTGTGTCTCCAGAAAGCATGTCGAGAGCCGTAACAATATACTTCGCTGCTCTGTGGCAAACTGTCTCATAGTGGCTTTGTGAAAAACATGTACACACACACACATACACACACACACACACACACACACACACACACACACACACACACACACACACACACACACACACACACACACACACACACACACATACACACACACAGTTATCTGTCTATCGTAGACGTGTCTGTTTGTGTGTGTGTTTCTATATGTGTGAGTGTTTGTGTGTGAGTGTGAGTGTGTGTCTGCATGCATGCCTCTTTATGTGTGTGTGTGTGTGCGTGCGAGCATGCCTCTCGGTGTGTGTGTGTGTGTGGGAGAATGCCTCTGTGTGTGTGTGGGCACATTCGAGCATGCCTGTGTGTGTGTGTGTGTGTGTGTGTGTGTGTGTGCGTAGGTGTATGTGCATGCATGCCTCTGTGTGTGTGTGTGTGTGTGCGTAGGTGTATGTGCGTGCATGCATGCCTCAATGTGTGTGTGTGTGTTAGAGGTCATGATGTCATGATAAATAAACATCAACAAGAGGAAAACAGTCAGAATGGAAAACCTGCCAGAGTTAATAAATAGTTTTTCCTCTTAATAAACATGATGTTCAGAATGAGCTGTTTATTTCACATCTGAAAAGATAAATTCGATTTTCATTCTTCTGTGAGTAATCAAAAGTGACATATGATAAACTAGAAGCTCATTAAAATGTCTGCCAAGAAAATGACGTCAATATAACAAGTTATAAACGTATGCATAAAACTGTAGACACCGACTAGATTTGACCTGTGTCTAACAAATGAAAGCTGAGACGATTTAAACAGTTATCAAACCAAACTTTATTTATGAAGCACATGTCATACATCAAAAGCAGTACTAAGTGCTTCACATACATCAAATAAAAGTGAGAAAGATAAAAACATAATACATTTATAGAGTAAATATCTACATTTACTGTATATAGTAAAACAACATTGGGCCTGAGAGACTAAGTTAATTAAGAAATATAAAGAGGTAATGTTGTCCGCCATCTGTCTGTCTTTATATGTGGTAGTAATTAACCTGTGGACAAGGTAACAACACAACAAAAGGGTTTTCAGAGGACAAAATGGAGTCAGAATGGAGCCAGAATGGAGTCAGAATGGAGCCAGAATGGAGCCAGAATGGAGTCATAATGGAGTCAGAATGGAGTCAGAATGGAGTCAGAATGGAGCAAGAATGGAGTCAGAATGGAGTCAGAATGGAGCCAGAATGGAGTCAGAATGGAGTCAGAATGGAGTCAGAATGGAGCCAGAATGGAGCCAGAATGGAGTCAGAATGGAGCCAGAATGGAGCCAGAATGGAGTCAGAATGGAGTCAGAATGGAGTCAGAATCTTTTTGCTGTTGTGTCTGTTCTGCACCACTGAGGCCACGGCATCTTTCTAACTTCTTCACTGAGAAGCTGCACCTAATTAAAACTACTGGAGTGTGTGTGTGGATCTCAGAATTATGCCTCGTGTGTATAATTCTACTTTTCCACAATTATGTTATAATTGTTTGATCATTAAGCCACAATTGTGCATGGTTTTACTTTTCATTACAGTGTGGCTGTACTGTTAATTCAACAGTTAGATATTATAGGGGGAAGAGAACTGTTGTTTAAGGCTGTACTGTTAATTCAACAGTTAGATATTATAGGGGAAGATAACTGTTGTTTAAGGCTGTACTGTTAATTCAACAGTTAGATATTATAGGGGAAGAGAACTGTTGTTTAAGGCTGTACTGTTAATTCAACAGTTAGATATTATAGGGGGAAGAGAACTGTTGTTTAAGGCTGTACTGTTAATTCAACAGTTAGATATTATAGGGGAAGATAACTGTTGTTTAAGGCTGTACTGTTAATTCAACAGTTAGATATTATAGGGGAAGATAACTGTTGTTTAAGGCTGTACTGTTAATTCAACAGTTAGATATTATAGGGGAAGAGAACTGTTGTTTATGGCTGTACTGTTAATTCAACAGTTAGATATTATAGGGGAAGATAACTGTTGTTTAAGGCTGTACTGTTAATTCAACAGTTAGATATTATAGGGGAAGAGAACTGTTGTTTAAGGCTGTACTGTTAATTCAACAGTTAGATATTGTCACGGTTCATGAATCCACTGTCTCTCTCTCTCTCTCTCTCTCTCTCTCTCTCTCTCTCTCTCTCTCTCTCTCCCGTGTTTGTGTGGGCGTGGTTCCCAATCTCGGCCTGATTGTCTGTGCCAGCTGGAATCACTTATCTTCCCTTTATATGTTCTGTAACCAGTGTTTCTTGTTGTCAGATCGTTGTTACTTCTCTGAGGTTGTGTCGTGTGTCTGTGCTCATCTCTCACCGCCCTTGTGTGGATTATCTGCTGTGCTTCCTCCTACCCATCCGGACACACTCCCCTGGATTTCTCAGCACGCTATCATAGGAAGATGCGCCCTAGTCCCTGGGTCGGATTCCGTCTGAGTACAGTCTGTCTGTCCTGTTGTTGCTGTAAACTGTATTCATTAAACCATCGTTGCTTGCATCTTGCATCCGCCTCTGTATTGTCACAGAACGATCTGACCAGACCATGGATGCAGCGAGTTCAACGAGTCTGACCGAATTCATTTCCCGCAGTATCACGAGAATGGATCAACAAGAGGAGAACATCTCCAGCACAGGTCGGGCAGTACAAGCCCTTGTGACGCAGGTAACCCAGCTGACCCAACAATTACGACATCTGAGGGGTCTCGCTGCGCCACCTACACCGGCAGTTCAACCCGCCCCGCCAGAGCCGGATTCCCAGCTAGAGCCACGGCTACCGACACCAGAGGGTTATTCAGGTGATCCTGACTATTGCAGAGCTTTTCTTACGAGATGTTCCATGCAATTCACGTTGCAGCCACGGACCTTCAACCGTGAACAGTCTAAGGTGGCATTCGTACTCACACTGCTATCAGGCAAAGCGGCTCTTTGGGGAACGGCGGTGTGGGCGAACCAGGACCCATGCTGCACCTCTTTCCAGACACTCTCCGAGGAGATGAGAAGGGTCTTCGATCGGGCCGTGGCGGGTAGGGAGGCGGCCAGACTACTCGCTGACCTTCGCCAAGGAGACCGTTCAGTATCGGAATACTCCATCCAATTCCGCACTCTGGCCGCAGAGTGTCAGTGGAACGAGGAGGCGCAGTGGGACATGTTCCTGCATGGGCTGGAGGACCGGATCCAGAAGGAGATTTATGTTCTGGACCTTCCCAGGAATTTAAATGGACTAGTGGAACTAGCCTTGAGGGTCGACGCTCGTCTGAGTCGTATTGGCCGCCGAGCATGCCCTTACAGACCGTATAACGACACGGAGGGCTGGCATGCCAGCGGCGGGAACACGGCCAGTTCAGCCTCCGCTCACGAACCCATGCAGCTGGGGAGAGCTCGCCTCTCCCGGGAAGAGAGGGAGAGGCGGAGATCCCAAGGACTCTGTCTCTACTGTGGTAGAGCGGGCCACTTTATCCACTCCTGCCCGGTAAAAGATCAGGCCCGGTAGTAAGCATGAGGCTACTATCGGGTGGTGTCACCACAGAGAAGACCTCATCATCTACTCTCCTCCCGGTAAGACTAAGATGGGCTACCCACACGCACGACACCCAAGCCTTACTGGACTCAGGAGCAGAGGGTAATTTCATGGACTTCAAGCTCGCTCACAAACTCCAGATTCCTATCACCTCACTCTCGCACAAGATATCCGTCAACGCTCTCAATGGTCAAGAACTCCCCAACATTTCTCACACCACTGAACCTATCACACTCATCACTTCTGGCAATCACACTGAGACACTATCATTTCTACTCATGGACTCACCCCTTGCACCATTAGTTCTCGGCCACCCTTGGCTCATCCAACACAACCCCAGAGTTGACTGGGGTCATAACTCTATATCCATGTGGAGTAACAAGTGCCTTGAGTCCTGTTTAGTGTCTGCTTGTTCGTCTGTGTCTGATTCTGTGTTTCTAGAGGAGGCAGTGGATTTGTCTAACGTGCCCGTTGAATACCTCGACCTGAAGGAGGTGTTCAGTAAGTCCCGTGCTGCTTCTCTTCCTCCGCATCGTCCCTATGACTGTGCAATAGAATTATTGCCAGGTGAGTCTCCGCCTAAAGGCAAGTTATATTCACTCTCTGTTCCTGAGAGGGAGGCTATGGAGAGATACATCTCTGGTTCTCTGGCATCTGGATTCATTCGTCCTTCCTCTTCTCCAGCGGGGGCGGGGTTCTTCTTTGTGGGGAAGAAGGACGGTTCTCTGCGTCCTTGCATTGATTACCGTGGGTTGAATAACATCACAGTGAAGAATACCTATCCCTTACCGTTGATGTCCTCAGCCTTTGAAAGGTTACAGGGAGCATCCGTGTTCACTAAGTTGGATTTACGGAATGCATATCATTTGGTTCGCATAAGGGGGGGGGACGAATGGAAGACCGCATTTAACACCCCCAGAGGGCACTTCGAATATTTGGTCATGCCTTTTGGGCTATCCAACTCCCCAGCGGTTTTCCAGGCACTCGTCAATGACGTGCTGAGAGATATGATTGATCAGTTCATATATGTTTACCTGGATGACATACTGATTTTTTCTTCTTCTCTCCAGGAACACGTTCAGCACGTCAGACGAGTACTTCAGAGGTTGTTGGAGAATGGACTTTTTGTCAAGGCGGAGAAATGCATTTTTCATGCACAATCCGTTCCATTCCTAGGTTACATCGTCTCGACTGAAGGTATTCGCATGGATCCTGACAAGGTTAAGGCTGTGGTGGATTGGCCAAGCCCAGATTCCCGTAAGGCCCTACAGAGGTTTCTGGGATTCGCCAATTTCTACCGGCGTTTCGTTCGCAACTTTAGCCAGATAGTCGCTCCTCTTACCGCCTTAACCTCCCCCAGAGTGACGTTCAGGTGGTCCGATACAGCCGAGGCTGCATTCGCCAAACTCAAGAGCCGCTTTGTTTCGGCTCCCATCCTCATAGCTCCCGATACCTCGCGTCAGTTCGTGGTGGAGGTGGACGCTTCAGAGGTGGGGGTAGGTGCGGTACTTTCCCAACGTTCCTCTTCTGACGACAAGATGCACCCTTGCGCGTTCCTTTCCCATCGGTTATCACCTGCGGAACGCAACTACGACATTGGCAACAGAGAGTTGTTGGCAGTGAAGTTAGCACTGGAGGAGTGGCGCCATTGGTTAGAGGGTTCGGGGTACCTTTTATAGTTTGGACCGATCACAAAAATTTAGAATATATCAGAACCGCCAAGCGACTCAACTCCAGGCAGGCGCGGTGGGCACTCTTTTCGGACGTTTTGACTTCTCTCTCTCGTATCGCCCGGGTTCCAAGAATGTCAAACCCGATTCCCTTTCTCGCATTTTTGACCATTCCGAACGCCCATCCACTCCCGAGTGCATCCTACCCGGGACCCTAGTGGTCTCCACACTCACATGGGAGGTTGAATCGAGGGTCAAAACGGCCTTAGAAGGGGTAACGCCTCCGCCCGGTTGCCCGCCTAATCGGTTGTTTGTGCCGGAGGGTGTCGGTCCGATGTTATTCGGTGGGGGCATTGCTCCAACGTAGCGTGTCATCCAGGAGTCAGCCGCACTAGCTTTTTGGTTAAGCAACGCTTTTGGTGGCCACTGATGGCTCGTGACATTCACAGTTTTGTCTTGGCTTGCTCGGTTTGTGCCACTGGGAAGACTTCTAATCGACCCCCAGATGGGTTACTCCAACCGCTGTCGGTCCCTTCGAGACCCTGGTCCCACATCGCGCTAGATTTTGTTACCGCCCTCCCGCCCTCCCAGGGCAAGACGGTTGTTTTGACCGTGGTGGACCGGTTCTCGAAGGCGGCTCATTTTATTCCCTTGCCTAAATTACCATCTGCCAAGGAGACAGCGGTAACTGTCGTGGATCACGTCTTTCGCTTACATGGCCTGCCGATGGACGTAGTTTCTGACAGGGGGCCCCAATTTGTGTCCAAGTTTTGGCAAGAGTTTTGTAGGTTACTGGGAGCGAGTGTCAGCCTGTCTTCAGGGTTTCATCCCCAGAGCAACGGTCAAACGGAGAGGGCCAACCAAGATTTGGAGAGAGTGTTGCGATGTTTGGTTTCTAAGAATCCCTCTTCCTGGAGTCAACAACTCTCTATGGTTGAGTACGCTCACAATTCGTTGCCAGTGGCAGCCACGGGTCTCTCTCCGTTTGAGTGTAGTTTAGGTTACCAGCCACCTATCTTTCCCAGTACGGAGTCCGAGGTCACTGTTCCCTCCGCTCACGCTTTCATCCAGAGGTGCCATCACGCATGGAGCAGAGCCCGTGAGACTCTTCTCCGGGTGGGGGCGCGCACCAAGGCTAAGGCCGATCGCCACCGGTCGAAGCCTCCGGTATACGTCGTTGGCCAAAGAGTGTGGCTTTCTACTAAGAACATTCCACTCCGATCCGTTTCGAACAAGCTTGCCCCCAAATTTATCGGCCCGTTCAAAGTCACCAGGATCATTAGTCCGGTGGCGGTCCGGCTCAAGCTTCCTCCGGCGTATAGGAGAGTTCATCCTACCTTTCATGTGTCTAAGATAAAACCTGTGTTTCAGGCACGCATTAACCCGCCGGTCCCGGTTCCCCCGCCGCCACGACTTGTTGATGGGGAACCCACCTTTTCTGTCAATCGTATTTTGGACTCTAGAAGGAGGGGACGCGGATTCCAGTACCTGGTGGACTGGGAGGGTTACGGCCCGGAGGAGAGAAGTTGGGTACCTGCTAGGGACATTCTGGATCACTCCCTTATCGATGATTTCAATCGACAGGTAAATTCGCCTGGGAACGCCGAGAGGCGTTCCTAGGGGGGGGGGTATTGTCACGGTTCATGAATCCACTGTCTCTCTCTCTCTCTCTCTCTCTCTCTCTCCCGTGTTTGTGTGGGCGTGGTTCCCAATCTCGGCCTGATTGTCTGTGCCAGCTGGAATCACTTATCTTCCCTTTATATGTTCTGTAACCAGTGTTTCTTGTTGTCAGATCGTTGTTACTTCTCTGAGGTTGTGTCGTGTGTCTGTGCTCATCTCTCACCGCCCTTGTGTGGATTATCTGCTGTGCTTCCTCCTACCCATCCGGACACACTCCCCTGGATTTCTCAGCACGCTATCATAGGAAGATGCGCCCTAGTCCCTGGGTCGGATTCCGTCTGAGTACAGTCTGTCTGTCCTGTTGTTGCTGTAAACTGTATTCATTAAACCATCGTTGCTTGCATCTTGCATCCGCCTCTGTATTGTCACAGATATTATAGGGGAAGATAACTGTTGTTTAAGGCTGTACTGTTAATTCAACAGTTAGATATTATAGGGGAAGATAACTGTTGTTTATGGCTGTACTGTTAATTCAACAGTTAGATATTATAGGGGAAGATAACTGTTGTTTAAGGCTGTACTGTTAATTCAACAGTTAGATATTATAGGGGAAGAGAACTGTTGTTTAAGAATGTACTGTTAATTCAACAGTTAGATATTATAGGGGGAAGAGAACTGTTGTTTAAGGCTGTACTGTTAATTCAACAGTTAGATATTATAGGGGGAAGATAACTGTTGTTTAAGGCTGTACTGTTAATTCAACAGATATTATAGGGGGAAGAGAATGTAATGAACACGATGGGAGACAGAGAGCTGGTTTCGCAGTGCGCAGCAGGTGTTTATTTGTAAAGGACCACAGGGGAGGCAGGTAGCTGGGTCTAGGGGCAGGCAGAAGGTCATACACAGTGGGTCCAAAAAGGCAACAGTACAGGCAGGGAAAAGGCTATTAACATTGTCCGGGAGATCAGGCAATGGGTTGATAACAACAGGAAATCCGATAGGCTAAAGTACAGGCAGGGAATAGGGAAAAGGCATCATTAGTGAGGCAAAACTATCATACATGGGAAGATTGTGACAGAAGTATGTCACAAAACAAACATTACCTCACAATGATGGGGTGCAAAGAACTGAACTAAATAGTGTGTGATAATGACATACAGGTGTGTGAACAGGTGATCAGAATTCAGGTGATTGGGATCTGGAGAGTGAGCTGTGTTCAGGGGATCTATGTGTTTGAGAGTGTGAGTTGGAAGCAGACGTTACAGAGAACTGTTGTTTAAGGCTGTACTGTTAATTCAACAGTTAGATATTATAGGGGAAGAGAACTGTTGTTTAAGGCTGTACTGTTAATTCAACAGTTGATATTATATAGAGGAAGAGAACTGTTGTTTAAGGCTGTACTGTTAATTCAACAGTTGATATTATAGAGGAAGAGAACTGTTGTTTAAGGCTGTACTGTTAATTCAACAGTTGATATTATAGAGGGAAGAGAACTGTTGTTTAAGGCTGTACTGTTAATTCAACAGTTGATATTATAGAGGAAGAGAACTGTTGTTTAAGGCTGTACTGTTAATTCAACAGTTGATATTATAGGGGAAGATAACTGTTGTTTAAGGCTGTACTGTTAATTCAACAGTTGATATTATAGAGGAAGAGAACTGCTGTTTATGGCTGTACAAATAGATAATGAAGCATCACTGACACAACAACACCCAAAATAGTGGATATTTTTATACACTTCTTATGCATACACCCACACAGAGCATGATGGCCATAACCAAATGGATACACACACACACACACACACACGCACACACACACACACACACACACACACACACACACACACACACACACACACACACACACACACACACACACACACACAGTATCCATCTCAGAGGGACTCTATGCCCACTTCGCCCTGTGCCCACGTTCAACCCCAAGCCAAGGTCCTGTCCTCCAGCCAAGTCTCCAGTGGTCAAAACTGGCCTTATTTAGACTAGTTGAGTATCTGGAGCATCAGCATTTGTGGGCTCGATTACAGGCTCAAAATGGCCAGAAACAAATAACTTTCTCCTGAAACTTGTCAGTCTATACTTGTTCTTAGAAATGATGGCTATTCCATGCAAGAAATTGCCATCTCGTACAACGCTGTGTACTACTCCCTTCACAGAACAGCGCAAACTGGTTCTAACCAGAATAGAAAGAGGAGTGGGACCCCAAAGCACAACTGAGCTAGAGGACAAGTACATTAGAGTGTCTAGTTTGAGAAACAGACACCTCTCACAAGTCCTCAACTGGCAGCTACATTATATAGTACTCGCAAAACACCAGTCTCAACGTCAACAGTGAAGAGGCAACTCCTGGATGCTGACCTTCTAGGCAGAGTTCCTCTGTCCAGTGTCTGTGTTCTTTTGCCCATCTTAATCTTTTCTTTTTATTGGCCAGTCTGAGATATAGCTTTTTCTTTGCAACTCTGCCTAGAAGGACAGCATCTTGGAGTCGCCTCTTCACTGTTGACGTTGAGACTGGTGTTTTGCGGGTACTATTTAATGAAGCTGCCATTGACGTGTCCAGTCCTCTGTTGTCTCATTGACGTGTCCAGTCCTCTGTTGTCTCATTGACGTGTCCAGTCCTCTGTTGTCTCATTGATGTGTCCAGTGTCGAGGTCGACAGATTAATCCACAAGGAGACTGCCTGTTAGGTAAATGCAGTAAGCCAAGGTAAGTTGCTAGCTAGCATTAAACTTATCTTATAAAAAACAATCAATCATAACCACTAGTTAACTACACATGGTTGATATTACTAGATCTTATCTAGCGTGTCCTGCGTTGCATATAATCTGACTGAGCATACAAGTATCTAAGTATTTGACTGAGCGGTGGTAGGCAGAAGCAGGCGCATAAACAGCACTCGTTTTGCCAGCAGCTCTTCGTTGTGCGTCAAGCATTGCACTGTTTATGACTTCAAGCCTATCAACTCCCGAGATGAGGCTGGTGTAACTGAAGTGAAATGGCTAGCTATTTAGCGCACGCTAATAGCGTTTCAAACGTCACTCGCTCTGAGGCTTCTAGTAGTTGCTCCCCTTGCTCTGCATGGGTAACGCTGCTTCGATGGTGGCTGTTGTCATTGTGTTGCGGTTCGAGCCCAGGGAGGAGCGAGGAGAGGGACGGAAGCTATACTGTTACACTCGCAATACGATAGTGCCTATAAGAACATCCAATAGTCAAAGGTTAATGAAATACAAATGGTATAGAAGGAAATAGTCCTATAATTCCTATAATAACTACAGCCTAAAACTTCTTACCTGGGAATATTGAAGACTCATGTTAAAAGGAACCACCAGCTTTCATTTGTTCTCATGTTCTGAGCACTTTTACTTTCTTCTCCAACACTTTGTTTTTGCATTATTTAAACCAAATTGAACATGTTTCATTATTTACTTGAGGCTAAATTGAGTTTATTGATTTATTATATTAAGTTAAAATAAGTGTTCATTCAGTATTGTTGTAATTGTCATTATTGCAAATTGTAAAATTTTAAAATCAGCCGATTAATCGGCACGGGTTTTTCCGCCCTCCGATAATCGGCATCGGCATTGAAAAATCATAATCGGTCGACCTCTAATCCAGTCCTCTGTTGTCTCATTGACGTGTCCACTAAATTGAAATAAAATGCATTTATAAATGTATTATTATTTCTCGGCCCAAACCGACATGCTTTCTATAACTTCTAGGCCCCTCCTCTTTTCCATCACTGGAACTGTAATTACGTTTCTACTTTTAGCAGCCTTGTCCTCGTCCTGTGGTCAATGCCCATATTCAAGCCCCACGCCAAGGCACCACCCAATGTCCTGTCCCCCAGCCAAGACTCCATGAATGCTGACCAGCAGCAGTCCTGGTTCTCCACTGAGCAGCAGCAGTCCTGGTTCTCCACTGACCAACAGCACTCCTGGTTCTCCCCTGACCATCAGCAGTCCTGGTTCTCCACTGACCAGCAGCATTCGTGGTTCTCCACTGACCATCAGCAGTCCTGGTTCTCCACTGACCAGCAGCAGTCCTGGTTCTCCACTGACTAGCAGCATTCGTGGTTCTCCACTGACCAGCAGCAGTCCTGGTTCTCCACTGACCAGCAGCAGTCCTGGTTCTCCACTGACCAGCAGCAGTCCTGGTTCTCCACTGACCAGCAGCAGTCCTGGTTCTCCACTGACCATCAGCAGTCCTGGTTCTCCACTGACCAGCAGCAGTCCTGGTTCTCCACTGACCAGCAGCAGTCCTGGTTCTCCACTGACCAGCAGCAGTCCTGGTTCTCCACTGACCAGCAGCAGTCCTGGTTCTCCACTGACCATCAGCAGTCCTGGTTCTCCACTGACCATCAGCAGTCCTGGTTCTCCACTGACCATCAGCAGTCCTGGTTCTCCACTGACCAGCAGCAGTCCTGGTTCTCCACTGACCAGCAGCAGTCCTGGTTCTCCACTGACCAGCAGCAGTCCTGGTTCTCCACTGACCATCAGCAGTCCTGGTTCTCCACTGACCATCAGCATTGCCTTATAATATGCTTCTATTTGTTTTCTATTGGCTCATTTGTTGTCAGTTTTTCTATTGACATTTTACAGTATCCCCACACCACCCAGTAATCTTGTAAATTATGTAAAAGTATATATTTTTTAATGAGGACAGTATTACGAGACTGCAGAGGCTGTATAGAATTAGGTAGGTAGGTAAGAGCTGCAGAGCCTCTCCAGATTAAAATCAGTGCTGATAGCTGGCTGATGCTCTTTCACATTGACAAGACAGAGATGGTGCTATCATAATAAAGAGGTTATTTTTATTAAAACTTCCATGACAAACCAGCAGTCACCTTCAAACATTGAATACCATCTTCCATTAATTAATACAAACTGAAGCGATTGAGGCAGGAGGCCCCAGAGGTGTGCAATCAGCTAATTAGCAAGGCTTGAAAGCAGTCATCTGACAATTAAAGGGAGATTCCACTCAATCTAACATTCAAACAAACAGGGAAAGGTTGAGCTAATGACAACTGGATTTACATGGGATAATGAATTGACATTTTAGAATATATAAACACACAATAAATAAACATTACTGTGACTCCTACACACCTGCCTCATTAATGTTTACATATGAATGATTATAGAAAATAACCTTTGCCAGCCAATTTGGAGTCGGGTCATGGCAAATTGAAATTGAACATTAAGGTGCAAATGAATCAAAGCCGTCTTGACGGATGGGAGGTTGACTGATTGAACCTCCTCCCCTCGCCCTTCCAGGCTGTTAGGCCACACACATCCCATCATGCACCTTCACTTGGGTCTTTATGGTTTCTCTTAAATGAAGTGTAAATGTTTTAACACCATGTTAAATATTTGATAGGAGTGTTTTCTCATTTCATTCTCAATAAATTAATGAATAGTCATACATAACTGGTGTTGCTATTAAGTTTCTACTTGAGAGGAGAGCTGATTGGGTATTGACAGTTTGGCATCCGACTGCCCCTCTTCCAAATGACACAGACAGAGATTATGCCCTTTCAATGATCCCTAGGCTGTCAGAGAATGACCTTTTTGGTCATTGATCCCATGGATTGCAGTCTTAGTTAGAACCTGTGACAACTCACTCACTTCTCAAACAACTCAGCATTGAAAACCAAGCTGTGAGCAAAATCTGCCCCCAAAAATGTCTCAGATGACTCCAAGTGTCTATAACGATGATACAGGTTCATACATCACCAAATGAATGCTAAAGGGAAAAAAGATGCTCGACTGAGGGAGTTTGGGAGCGCTTTACTTAAAGAGTCAATCCGCAGTAGAAACAATGACAAGGCACCTCCCCACCACTGTTTCGGTAAAAAGCTGAGTGATGGGTCATATTCAATCAAATGTATTTTATAAAGCCTATTTTACATCAGCAGTTGTCACAAAGTGCTGTACAGAAACCCAGCCTAAAACCCCAAAACAGCAAGCAATGCAGATGTAGAAGCACAGTGGATAGGAAAAACTCCCTGGAAAGACAGGAACCTAGGAAGAAACATAGAGAGGAACGAGGCTATGAGGGGTGGCCGGTCCTCTTCTTTCTGTGCAGGGTGGAGATGGTAAAAGTACATTGCCATTAAGGCCAGATCATTCTTCATAGATGAACGCAGCAGATGTCACTGGTTCTTTAACCTGGAACAGCCATCTGGTCCTTCCTAGCGGGGCCTGCTGGACACACACAGACACACACACACAGTCCGGTCTGAGTGACAGAAGACATGCTGCTCTTCCTTCACACTCTCACACACCTCCACCTGGCTGCAGAACTCTTATCCACACACCTCCAACTGGCTGCAGAACAATTACACACACACCTCCACCTGGCGGAAGAACTCTTACACACACACCACCTGTCTGCAGAACTCTTACCCACACACCACCTGGCTGCAGAACTCTAACACACACACCTCCACCTGGCTGCAGAACTCTTACACACACCTCCAACTGGCTGCAGAACTCTTACACACACACCTCCACCTGGCTGCAGAACTCTTATCCACACACCTCCACCTGGCTGCAGAACTCTTATCCACAGACCTCCACCAGGCTGCAGAACTCTTACCCACACACCTCCACCTGGCTGCAGAACTCTTACCCACACACCTCCACCAGGCTACAGAACTCTTATCCACACACCTCCACCTGGCTGCAGAACTCTTATCCACACACCTGCACCTGGCTGCAGAACTCTTATCCACACACCTCCACCTGGCTGCAGAACTCTTACACACACACCTCCACCTGGCTGCAGAACTCTTACACACACACCTCCAACTGGCTGCAGAACTCTTACACACACCTCCACCTGGCTGCAGAACTCTCATCCACACACCTTCACCTGACTGCAGAACTCTTATCCACACACCTCCACCAGGCTGCAGAATTCTTACACACACACCTCCACCTGGCTGCAGAACTCTTACCCACACACCTCCACCTGGCTGCAGAACTCTTATCCACACACCTCCAATAGGCTGTAGAACTCTTACCCACACACCTCCACCTGGCTGCAGAACTGTTATCCACACACCTCCACCTGGCTGCAGAACTCTTACACACACACCACCTGTCTGCAGAACTCTTACCCACACCCCACCTGGCTGCAGAACTCTTACACGCACACCTCCACCTGGCTGCAGAACTGTTACACACACACCTCCACCTGGCTGCATAACTCTTATCCACACACCTCCACCTGGCTGCAGAACTCTTATCCACACACCTCCAACTGGCTGCAGAACTCTTTTATCCACACACCTCCACCTGGCTGCAGAACCTTTAAACACACACCTCCACCTGGCTGCAGAACTCTACACACACACACCTCCAACTGGCTGCAGAACTCTTACACACACACCTCCACCTGGCTGCAGAACTCTTAACACACACCTCCACCTGGATGCAGAACTCTTATACACACACCTCCACCTGGCTGCAGAATTCTTACACACACACCTCCCTCTGGCTGCAGAACTCTTACCCACACACCTCCACCTGGCTGCAGAACTCTTATCCACACACCTCCACCTGGCTGCAGAATTCTTACACACACACCTCCCTCTGGCTGCAGAACTCTTACACACACACCTCCCTCTGGCTGCAGAACTCTTACCACACACCTCAACCTGGCTGCAGAACTCTTATCCACAGACCTCCATCTGGCTGCAGAACTCTTATCCACAGACCTCCATCTGGCTGCAGAACTCTTATCCACACACCTCCACCTGGCTGCAGAACTCTTATCCACACACCTCCACCTGGCTGCAGAACTCTTACACACACACCACCTGTCTGCAGAACTCTTACCCACACACCACCTGGCTGCAGAACTCTTACACACACACCTCCACCTGGCTGCAGAACTCTTACACACACCTCCACCTGGCTGCAGAACTCTTACACACACACCTCCAACTAGCTGCAGAACTCTTATCCACAGACCTCCATCTGGCTGCAGAACTCTTACCCACACACCTCCACCTGGCTGCAGAACTCTTACCCACAGACCTCCACCTGGCTGCAGAACTCTTACCCACACACCTCCACCTGGCTGCAGAACTCTTACCCACACACCTCCACCTGGCTGCAGAACTCTTACCCACACACCTCCACCTGGCTGCAGAACTCTTATCCACACACCACCTGTCTGCAGAACTCTTACCCACACACCACCTGGCTGCAGAACTCTTACACACACACCTCCACCTGGCTGCAGAACTCTTACACACACACCTCCAACTGGCTGCAGAACTCTTACACACACACCTCCACCTGGCTGCAGAACACTTATCCACACACCTCCACCAGGCTGCAGAATTCTTACAAACACACCTCCACCTGGCTGCAGAACTCTTATCCACACACCTCCACCAGGCTGTAGAACTCTTACCCACACACCTCCATCTGGCTGCAGAACTCTTATCACACACCTCCACCTGGCTGCAGAACTCTTACCCACACACCTCCACCTGGCTGCAGAACTCTTATCCACACACCTCCACCTGGCTGCAGAACTCTTACACACACACCACCTGTCTGCAGAACTCTTACACACACACCTCCACCTGGCTGCAGAACTCTTATCCACACACCTCCACCTGGCTGCAGAACTCTATCCACACACCTCCACCTGGCTGCAGAACTTTAAACACACACCTCCACCTGGCTGCAGAACTCTTACACACACACCTCCACCTGGCTGCAGAACTCTTATCCACACACCTCCACCTGGCTGCAGAACTCTTATCCACACACCTCCACCTGGCTGCAGAACTCTTACACACACACCTCCACCTGGCTGCAGAACTCTTACCCACACACCTCCACCTGGCTGCAGAACTCTTACCCACACACCTCCACCTGGCTGCAGAACTCTTATCCACACACCTCCACCTGGCTGCAGAACTCTTATCCACACACCTCCACCTGTCTGCAGAACTCTTACCCACACCCCACCTGGCTGCAGAACTCTTACACACACACCTCCACCTGGCTGCAGAACTCTTACACACACATCTCCACCTGGCTGCAGAACTCTTATCCACACACCTCCACCTGGCTGCAGAACTCTCATCCACACACCTCCACCTGACTGCAGAACTCTTATCCACACACCTCCACCAGGCTGCAGAATTCTTACACACACACCTCCACCTGGCTGCAGAACTCTTACCCACACACCTCCACCTGGCTGCAGAACTCTTATCCACACACCTCCAATGGCTGCAGAACTCTTACCCACACACCTCCACCTGGCTGCAGAACTCTTATCCACACACCTCCACCTGGCTGCAGAACTCTTACACACACACCACCTGTCTGCAGAACTCTTACCCACACCCCACCTGGCTGCAGAACTCTTACACACACACCTCCACCTGGCTGCAGAACTGTTACACACACACCTCCACCTGGCTGCATAACTCTTATCCACACACCTCCACCTGGCTGCAGAACTCTTATCCACACACCTCCACCTGGCTGCAGAACTCTTATCCACACACCTCCACCTGGCTGCAGAACTCTTAAACACACACCTCCACCTGGCTGCAGAACTCTTACACACACACCTCCAACTGGCTGCAGAACTCTTACACACACACCCCCACCTGGCTGCAGAACTCTTATCCACACACCTCCACCTGGCTGCAGAACTCTTATCCACACACCTCCACCTGGCTGCAGAATTCTTACACACACACCTCCCTCTGGCTGCAGAACTCTTACCCACACACCTCCACCTGGCTGCAGAACTCTTATCCACACACCTCCACCTGGCTGCAGAACTCTTACACACACACCTCCCTCTGGCTGCAGAACTCTTACACACACACCTCCCTCTGGCTGCAGAACTCTTACCCACACACCTCAACCTGGCTGCAGAACTCTTATCCACAGACCTCCATCTGGCTGCAGAACTCTTATCCACAGACCTCCATCTGGCTGCAGAACTCTTATCCACACACCTCCACCTGGCTGCAGAACTCTTATCCACACACCTCCACCTGGCTGCAGAACTCTTACACACACACCACCTGTCTGCAGAACTCTTACCCACACACCACCTGGCTGCAGAACTCTTACACACACACCTCCACCTGGCTGCAGAACTCTTACACACACACCTCCACCTGGCTGCAGAACTCTTACACACACACCTCCACCTGGCTGCAGAACTCTTATCCACAGACCTCCATCTGGCTGCAGAACTCTTACCCACACACCTCCACCTGGCTGCAGAACTCTTACCCACAGACCTCCACCTGGCTGCAGAACTCTTACCCACACACCTCCACCTGGCTGCAGAACTCTTACCCACACACCTCCACCTGGCTGCAGAACTCTTACCCACACACCTCCACCTGGCTGCAGAACTCTTATCCACACACCACCTGTCTGCAGAACTCTTACCACACACACCACCTGGCTGCAGAACTCTTACCACACACCTCCACCTGGCTGCAGAACTCTTACACACACACCTCCACCTGGCTGCAGAACTCTTACACACACACCTCCACCTGGCTGCAGAACTCTTATCCACACACCTCCACCTGGCTGCAGAACTCTTACAAACACACCTCCACCTGGCTGCAGAACTCTTATCCACACACCTCCACCAGGCTGCAGAACTCTTACCCACACACCTCCATCTGGCTGCAGAACTCTTATCCACACACCTCCACCTGGCTGCAGAACTCTTACCCACACACCTCCACCTGGCTGCAGAACTCTTATCCACACACCTCCACCTGGCTGCAGAACTCTTACACACACACCACCTGGCTGCAGAACTCTTACTCACACACACCTCCACCTGGCTGCAGAACTCTTATCCACACACCTCCACCTGGCTGCAGAACTCTTATCCACACACCTCCACCTGGCTGCAGAACTCTTATCACACACCTCCACCTGGCTGCAGAACTCTTACACACACACCTCCACCTGGCTGCAGAACTCTTATCCACACACCTCCACCTGGCTGCAGAACTCTTATACACACACCTCCACCTGGCTGCAGAACTCTTACACACACACCTCCCTCTGGCTGCAGAACTCTTACCCACACACCTCCACCTGGCTGCAGAACTCTTACCCACACACCTCCACCTGGCTGCAGAACTCTTATCCACACACCTCCACCTGGCTGCAGAACTCTTACACACACACCACCTGTCTGCAGAACTCTTACCCACACCCCCACCTGGCTGCAGAACTCTTACACACACACCTCCACCTGGCTGCAGAACTCTTACACACACACCTCCACCTGGCTGCAGAACTCTTATCCACACACCTCCACCTGGCTGCAGAACTCTTATCCACACACCTCCACCTGGCTGCAGAACTCTTATCCACACACCTCCACCTGGCTGCAGAACTCTTACACACACACCACCTGTCTGCAGAACTCTTACCACACACCTCCACCTGGCTGCAGAACTCTTACACACACACCTCCACCTGGCTGCAGAACTCTTACACACACACCTCCACCTGGCTGCAGAACTCTTATCCACACACCTCCACCTGGCTGCAGAACTCTTATCCACACACCTCCACCTGGCTGCAGAACTCTTATCCACACACCTCCACCTGGCTGCAGAACTCTTAACACACACCTCCACCTGGCTGCAGAACTCTTACACACACACCTCCACCTGGCTGCAGAACTCTTATCCACACACCTCCACCTGGCTGCAGAACTCTTATCCACACACCTCCACCTGGCTGCAGAACTCTTACCCACACACCTCCACCTGGCTGCAGAACTCTTATCCACACACCTCCACCTGGCTGCAGAACTCTTACCCACACACCTCCACCTGGCTGCAGAACTCTTACCCACACACCTCCACCTGGCTGCAGAACTCTTATCCACACACCTCCACCTGGCTGCAGAACTCTTACACACACACCACCTGTCTGCAGAACTCTTACCCACACCCCACCTGGCTGCAGAACTCTTACACACACACCTCCACCTGGCTGCAGAACTGTTACACACACACCTCCACCTGGCTGCAGAACTCTTATCCACACACCTCCACCTGGCTGCAGAACTCTTATCCACACACCTCCACCTGGCTTCAGAACTCTTATCCACACACCTCCACCTGGCTGCAGAACCTTTAAACACACACCTCCACCTGGCTGCAGAACTCTTACACACACACCTCCAACTGGCTGCAGAACTCTTACACACACACCTCCACCTGGCTGCAGAACTCTTATCCACACACCTCCACCTGGATGCAGAACTCTTATACACACACCTCCACCTGGCTGCAGAATTCTTACACACACACCTCCCTCTGGCTGCAGAACTCTTACCCACACACCTCCACCTGGCTGCAAAACTCTTACCCACACACCTCCACCTGGCTGCAGAACTCTTATCCACACACCTCCACCTGGCTGCAGAACTCTTATCCACACACCTCCACCTGGCTGCATAATTCTTACACACACACCTCCCTCTGGCTGCAGAACTCTTACCCACACACCTCAACCTGGCTGCAGAACTCTTATCCACAGACCTCCATCTGGCTGCAGAACTCTTATCCACAGACCTCCATCTGGCTGCAGAACTCTTATCCACACACCTCCACCTGGCTGAAGAACTCTTATCCACACACCTCCACCTGGCTGCAGAACTCTTACACACACACCACCTGTCTGCAGACCTCTTACCCACACACCACCTGGCTGCAGAACTCTTACACACACACCTCCACCTGGCTGCAGAACTCTTACACACACACCTCCAACTGGCTGCAGAACTCTTATCCACACACCTCCACCTGGCTGCAGAACTCTTATCCACACACCTCCACCTGGCTGCAGAACTCTTACACACACACCTCCACCTGGCTGCAGAACTCTTATCCACACACCTCCACCTGGCTGCAGAACTCTTACCCACACACCTCCACCTGGCTGCAGAACTCTTATCCACACACCTCCACCTGGCTGCAGAACTCTTACCCACACACCTCCACCTGGCTGCAGAACTCTTACACACACACCACCTGTCTGCAGAACTCTTACCCACACCTCCACCTGGCTGCAGAACTCTTACACACACACCTCCACCTGGCTGCAGAACTCTTACCACACACCTCCACCTGGCTGCAGAACTCTTATCCACACACCTCCACCTGGCTGCAGAACTCTTACAAACACACCTCCACCTGGCTAAAGAACTCTTATCCACACACCTCCACCTGGCTGCAGAACTCTTATCCACACACCTCCACCTGGCTGCAGAACTCTTAAACACACACCTCCACCTGGCTGCAGAACTCTTATCCACACACCTCCACCTGGCTGCAGAACTCTTATCCACACACCTCCACCTGGCTGCAGAACTCTTATCCACACATCTCCACCTGGCTGCAGAACTCTTACACACACACCACCTGTCTGCAGAACTCTTACCCACACACCACCTGGCTGCAGAACTCTTACACACACACCTCCACCTGGCTGCAGAACTCTTACACACACACCTCCAACTGGCTGCAGAACTCTTACACACACACCTCCACCTGGCTGCAGAACTCTTATCCACACACCTCCACCTGGCTGCAGAACTCTTACAAACACACCTCCACCTGGCTGCAGAACTCTTATCCACACACCTCCACCTGGCTGCAGAACTCTTACCCACACACCTCCACCTGGCTGCAGAACTCTTATCCACACACCTCCACCTGGCTGCAGAACTCTTATACACACACCTCCACCTGCCTGCAGAACTCTTACACACACACCTCCCTCTGGCTGCAGAACTCTTACCCACACACCTCCACCTGGCTGCAGAACTCTTACCCACACACCTCCACCTGGCTGCAGAACTCTTATCCACACACCTTACCTGGCTGCAGAACTCTTACACACACACACCACCTGTCTGCAGAACTCTTACCCACACACCACCTGGCTGCAGAACTCTTACACACACACCTCCACCTGGCTGCAGAACTCTTACACACACACCTCCACCTGGCTGCAGAACTCTTACACACACACCTCCAACTAGCTGCAGAACTCTTATCCACAGACCTCCATCTGGCTGCAGAACTCTTACCCACAAACCTCCACCTGGCTGCAGAACTCTTATCCACAGACCTCCACCTGGCTGCAGAACTCTTACCCACACACCTCCACCTGGCTGCAGAACTCTTATCCACAGACCTCCACCTGGCTGCAGAACTCTTAAACAACACACCTCCACCTGGCTGCAGAACTCTTATCCACACACCTCCACCTGGCTGCAGAACTCTTATCCACAGACCTCCATCTGGCTGCAGAACTCTTATCCACACATCTCCACCTGGCTGCAGAACTCTTACACACACACCACCTGTCTGCAGAACTCTTACCCACACACCACCTGGCTGCAGAACTCTTACACACACACCTCCACCTGGCTGCAGAACTCTTACACACACACCTCCACCTGGCTGCAGAACTCTTATCCACACACCTCCACCTGGCTGCAGAACTCTTACCACACACCTCCACCTGGCTGCAGAACTCTTACAACACACCTCCACCTGGCTGCAGAACTCTTATCCACACACCTCCACCTGGCTGCAGAACTCTTATCCACACACCTCCACCTGGCTGCAGAACTCTTACCCACACACCTCCACCTGGCTGCAGAACTCTTACACACACACCACCTGTCTGCAGAACTCTTACCCACACCCCACCTGGCTGCAGAACTCTTACACACACACCTCCACCTGGCTGCAGAACTGTTACACACACACCTCCACCTGGCTAAAGAACTCTTATCCACACACCTCCACCTGGCTGCAGAACTCTTATCCACACACCTCCACCTGGCTGCAGAACTCCTATCCACACACCTCCACCTGGCTGCAGAACCTTAAACACACACCTCCACCTGGCTGCAGAACTCTTACACACACACCTCCACCTGGCTGCAGAACTCTTATCCACACCTCCACCTGGCTGCAGAACTCTTATCCACACACCTCCACCTGGCTGCAGAACTCTTACACACACACCTCCTCTGGCTGCAGAACTCTTACCCACACACCTCCACCTGGCTGCAGAACTCTTACCCACACACCTCCACCTGGCTGCAGAACTCTTATCCACACACCTCCACCTGGCTGCAGAACTCTTACACACACACCTCCACCTGGCTGCAGAACTCTTACACACACACCTCCACCTGGCTGCAGAACTCTTATCCACACACCTCCACCTGGCTGCAGAACTCTTATCCACACACCTCCACCTGGCTGCAGAACTCTTACACACACACCTCCACCTGGCTGCAGAACTCTTACACACACACCTCCACCTGGCTGCAGAACTCTTATCCACACACCTCCACCTGGCTGCAGAACTCTTATCCACACACCTCCACCTGGCTGCAGAACTCTTATCCACACACCTCCACCTGGCTGCAGAACTCTTACACACACACCACCTGTCTGCAGAACTCTTACCCACACCCACCTGGCTGCAGAACTCTTACACACACACCTCCACCTGGCTGCAGAACTGTTACACACACACCTCCACCTGGCTGCATAACTCTTATCCACACACCTCCACCTGGCTGCAGAACTCTTATCCACACACCTCCACCTGGCTGCAGAACTCCTATCCACACACCTCCACCTGGCTGCAGAACCTTTAAACACACACCTCCACCTGGCTGCAGAACTCTTACACACACACACCTGTCTGCAGAACTCTTACCCACACCCCACCTGGCTGCAGAACTCTTACACACACACCTCCACCTGGCTGCAGAACTGTTACACACACACCTCCACCTGGCTGCATAACTCTTATCCACACACCTCCACCTGGCTGCAGAGCTCTTATCCACACACCTCCACCTGGCTGCAGAACTCTTATCCACAAACCTCCACCTGGCTGCAGAACCTTAAACACACACCTCCACCTGGCTGCAGAACTCTTACACACACACCTCCACCTGGCTGCAGAACTCTTATCCACACACCTCCACCTGGCTGCAGATACTCTTATACACACACCTCCACCTGGCTGCAGAATTCTTACACACACACCTCCCTCTGGCTGCAGAACTCTTACCCACACACCTCCACCTGGCTGCAGAACTCTTACCCACACACCTCCACCTGGCTGCAGAACTCTTACCCACACACCTCCACCTGGCTGCAGAACTCTTATCCACACACCTCCACCTGGCTGCAGAACTCTTACCCACACCCCACCTGGCTGCAGAACTCTTACACACACACCTCCACCTGGCTGCAGAACTGTCCACACACACACCTCCAACTGGCTGCATAACTCTTATCCACACACCTCCACCTGGCTGCAGAACTCTTATCCACACACCTCCACCTGGCTGCAGAACTCTTATCCACACACCTCCACCTGGCTGCAGAACCTTAAACACACACCTCCACCTGGCTGCAGAACTCTTACACACACACCTCCAACTGGCTGCAGAACTCTTACACACACCTCCACCTGGTGCAGAACTCTTATCCACACACCTCCACCTGGATGCAGAACTCGTATACACACACCTCCACCTGGCTGCAGAACTCTTACACACACACCTCCCTCTGGCTGCAGAACTCTTACCCACACATCTCCACCTGGCTGCAAAACTCTTACCCACACACCTCCACCTGGCTGCAGAACTCTTATCCACACACCTCCACCTGGCTGCAGAACTCTTATCCACACACCTCCACCTGGCTGCAGAACTCTTATACACACATCTCAACCTGGCTGCAGAATTCTTACACACACACCTCCCTCTGGCTGCAGAACTCTTACCCACACACCTCCACCTGGCTGCAGAACTCTTACCCACACACCTCCACCTGGCTGCAGAACTCTTACCCACACACCTCCACCTGGCTGCAGAACTCTTATCCACACACCTCCACCTGGCTGCAGAACTCTTACACACACACCACCTGTCTGCAGAACTCTTACCCACACCCCACCTGGCTGCAGAACTCTTACACACACACCTCCACCTGGCTGCAGAACTGTTACACACACACCTCCACCTGGCTGCATAACTCTTATCCACACACCTCCACCTGGCTGCAGAACTCTTATCCACACACCTCCACCTGGCTGCAGAACTCTTATCCACACACCTCCACCTGGCTGCAGAACCTTTAAACACACACCTCCACCTGGCTGCAGAACTCTTACACACACACCTCCAACTGGCTGCAGAACTCTTACACACACACCTCCACCTGGCTGCAGAACTCTTATCCACACACCTCCACCTGGCTGCAGAACTCTTATACACACACCTCCACCTGGCTGCAGAATTCTTACACACACACCTCCCTCTGGCTGCAGAACTCTTATCCACACACCTCCACCTGGCTGCAAAACTCTTACCCACACACCTCCACCTGGCTGCAGAACTCTTATCCACACACCTCCACCTGGCTGCAGAACTCTTATCCACACACCTCCACCTGGCTGCAGAATTCTTACACACACACCTCCCTCTGGCTGCAGAACTCTTACCACACACCTCAACCTGGCACCTGGCTGCAGAACTCTTATCCACAGACCTCCATCTGGCTGCAGAACTCTTATCCACAGACCTCCATCTGGCTGCAGAACTCTTATCCACACACCTCCACCTGGCTGCAGAACTCTTATCCACACACCTCCACCTGGCTGCAGAACTCTTACACACACACACCACCTGTCTGCAGAACTCTTACCCACACACCACCTGGCTGCAGAACTCTTACACACACACCTCCACCTGGCTGCAGAACTCTTACACACACACCTCCACCTGGCTGCAGAACTCTTACACACACACACACCTCCAACTAGCTGCAGAACTCTTATCCACAGACCTCCATCTGGCTGCAGAACTCTTACCCACAAACCTCCACCTGGCTGCAGAACTCTTATCCACAGACCTCCACCTGGCTGCAGAACTCTTACCCACACACCTCCACCTGGCTGCAGAACTCTTATCCACAGACCTCCACCTGGCTGCAGAACTCTTAAACAACACACCTCCACCTGGCTGCAGAACTCTTATCCACACACCTCCACCTGGCTGCAGAACTCTTACACACACACACCACCTGTCTGCAGAACTCTTACCCACACACCACCTGGCTGCAGAACTCTTACACACACACCTCCACCTGGCTGCAGAACTCTTACACACACACCTCCACCTGGCTGCAGAACTCTTACACACACACCTCCAACTAGCTGCAGAACTCTTATCCACAGACCTCCATCTGGCTGCAGAACTCTTACCCACACACCTCCACCTGGCTGCAGAACTCTTATCCACAGACCTCCACCTGGCTGCAGAACTCTTACCCACACACCTCCACCTGGCTGCAGAACTCTTATCCACAGACCTCCACCTGGCTGCAGAACTCTTAAACAACACACCTCCACCTGGCTGCAGAACTCTTATCCACACACCTCCACCTGGCTGCAGAACTCTTATCCAGAGACCTCCATCAGGCTGCAGAACTCTTACCCACACACCTCCACCTGGCTGCAGAACTCTTATCCACAGACCTCCACCTGGCTGCAGAACTCTTAAACAACACACCTCCACCTGGCTGCAGAACTCTTATCCACACATCTCCACCTGGCTGCAGAACTCTTACACACACACCACCTGTCTGCAGAACTCTTACCCACACACCACCTGGCTGCAGAACTCTTACACACACACCTCCGCCTGGCTGCATAACTCTTACACACACACCTCCAACTGGCTGCAGAACTCTTACACACACACCTCCACCTGGCTGCAGAACTCTTATCCACACACCTCCACCAGGCTGCAGAATTCTTACAAACACACCTCCACCTGGCTGCAGAACTCTTATCCACACACCTCCACCAGGCTGTAGAACTCTTACCCACACACCTCCACCTGGCTGCAGAACTCTTATCCACACACCTCCACCTGGCTGCAGAACTCTTACCCACACACCTCCACCTGGCTGCAGAACTCTTACACACACACCACCTGTCTGCAGAACTCTTACCCACACCCCACCTGGCTGCAGAACTCTTACACACACACCTCCACCTGGCTGCAGAACTGTTACACACACACCTCCACCTTGCTAAATAACTCTTATCCACACACCTCCACCTGGCTGCAGAACTCTTATCCACACACCTCCACCTGGCTGCAGAACTCCTATCCACACACCTCCACCTGGCTGCAGAACCTTTAAACACACACCTCCACCTGGCTGCAGAATTCTTACACACACACCTCCACCTGGCTGCAGAACTCTTATCCACACACCTCCACCTGGCTGCAGAACTCTTATACACACACCTCCACCTGGCTGCAGAATTCTTACACACACACCTCCCTCTGGCTGCAGAACTCTTACCCACACACCTCCACCTGGCTGCAGAACTCTTACCCACACACCTCCACCTGGCTGCAGAACTCTTATCCACACACCTCCACCTGGCTGCAGAACTCTTACACACACACCTCCAACTGGCTGCAGAACTCTTACACACACACCTCCACCTGGCTGCAGAACTCTTATCCACACACCTCCACCTGGCTGCAGAACTCTTATCCACACACCTCCACCTGGCTGCAGAATTCTTACACACACACCTCCACCTGGCTGCAGAACTCTTACACACACACCTCCACCTGGCTGCAGAACTCTTACACACACACCTCCACCTGGCTGCAGAACTCTTATCCACACACCTCCACCAGGCTGCAGAATCTTACACACACACCTCCACCTGGCTGCAGAACTCTTACCCACACACCTCCACCTGGCTGCAGAACTCTTATCCACACACCTCCACCAGGCTGCAGAACTCTTACCCACACACCTCCACCTGGCTGCAGAACTCTTATCCACACACCTCCACCTGGCTGCAGAACTCTTATCCAGAGACCTCCATCAGGCTGCAGAACTCTTACCCACACACCTCCACATGGCTGCAGAACTCTTACCCACACACCTCCACCTGGCTGCAGAACTCTTATCCACACACCTCCAACTGCCTGCAGAACTCTTACCCACACACCTCCACCTGGCTGCAGAACTCTTACCCACACACCTCCACCTGGGGGGAGGAGAGAAATGGGAGGACACACACACCTCCACCTGGCTGCAGAACTCTTATCCACACACCTCCACCTGGCTGCAATAGACACCTCACCCAGACCAGCGAGACACCCTCCCAGACCTGCAGGACCGCCTCCTGGACCTACATATAGAGGACCCACGCCAAGAGGAATTACTTTCAGACCACAGCACACCCAGACACATCCACCCCCCACCCCAACAAATCAACACCCCCCCCACGTCAACCATGCCCACACCCCATTTAGGCCCCCTCAGATCAGACCTATGCCACTCCTGCCCACCCCATGCACCCCACCCCCGCAAAGAGGGCCTCAACATGGAAGCCACACATACACCCAGGTAGTGAGCGGGCAAACAGTCCCAACCCCCACTCTCACACTCGCCCAAAGCCAATGGCATGTACCAGATGCTCAGCAGGCTCTGCTCACACTTACTGGCCTGAGGCCAAACCACGACCAACAACATTGGACACTATGGAACAAAAAGCCTTCACTATATCATCCTGGAATATCCAAGGCCTGAGGTCATCCTGCAAGAAACCTGGTATAGAGGAGACGGACCCACTGGTTGCCCTCTAGGTTACAGAGAGCTAGTAGTCCCATCCACCAAACTACCAGGTGTGAAACAGGGAAGGGACTCAGGGGGTATGCTAATTTGGTATAGAGCAGACCTAACTCACTCCATTAAATTAATCAAAACAGGAACATTGTACATTTGGCTAGAAATTCAAAAGGAAATGATCCTAACAGAGAAAAATGTCCTCCTGTGTGCTACCTATATTCCCCCACTAGAATCCCCATACTTTAATGAAGACAGCTTCTCCATCCTGGAGGGGGAAATCAATCATTTCCAGGCCCAGGGACATGTACTAGTCTGTGGCGACCTAAATGCCAGAACCGGACAAGAATCTGATACCCTCAGCACACAGGGGGACAAACACCTGCCTGGAGGTGACAGCATTCCCTCCCACATATGCCCCCCTAGGCACAACTATGACAACATAACCAACAAAAACGGGTCACAACTCCTGCAGCTCTGTCGCACGCTGGGTATGTACTTAGTCAATGGTAGGCTTAGAGGGGACTCCTATGGTAGGTACACCTATAGCTCATCCCTTGGCAGTAGTACTGTGGACTACTTTATCACTGACCTCAACCCAGAGTCTCTCAGAGCGTTCACAGTCAGCCCACTGACACCCCTATCAGACCACAGCAAAATCACAGTCTACTTAAACAGAGCAATACTCAATCATGAGGCATCAAAGCCAAAGGAACTGAGTAACATTAAGAAATGCTATAGATGCAAGGAATGCAGTTTGGAAATCAACCAAAAAACAATTAGGCAACAACAAATTCAATCCCTTTTAGACAATTTCCTGGGTAAAACGTTCCACTGTAATAGTGAAGGTGTAAACTTGGCAGTTGAAAATCTTAACAGTATATTTGACCTCTCAGCTTCCCTATCAAATCTAAAAATCTCAAATAAAAAAACGAAGAAAATTAACAATAATGACAAATGGTTTGATGAAGAATGCAAAAATCTAAGAAAGAAATTGAGAAACCTGTCCAACCAAAAACATAGAGACCCGGAAAACCTGTGACTACGCCTTCACTTTGGTGAATCACTAAAACAATACAAAAATACACTACGGAAAAAGAAGGAACAGCATGTCAGAAATCAGCTCAATGCAATTGAAGAATCCATAGACTCTAACCACTTCTGGGAAAATTGGAAAACACTAAACAAACAACAACACAAAGAATTATCTATCCAAAATGGAGATGTATGGGTAAACCACTTCTCCAATCTTTTTGTCTCTATAACAAAGAATAAAGAGCAAAAATATATACATGATCAAATACAGATCTTAGAATCAACTATTAAAGACTACCAGAACCCACTGGATTCTCCAATTACATTGAATGAGTTACAGGACAAAATAAAAACCCTCCAACCCAAAAAGGCCTGTGGTGTTGATGGTATCCTCAATGAAATGATCAAATATACAGACAACAAATTCCAATTGGCTATACTAAAACTCTTTAACATCATCCTTAGCTCTGGCATCTTCCCCAATATTTGGAACCAAGGACTGATCACCCCAATCCACAAGTGGAGAGAAATTTGACCCCAATAACTACCGTGGAATATGCGTCAACAGTAACCTTGGGAAAATCCTCTGCATTATCATTAACAGCAGAATCGTACATTTCCTCAATGAAAACAATGTACTGAGCAAATGTCAAATTGGCTTTTTAACAAATTACCGTACAACAGACCATGTATTCACCCTGCACACCCTAATTGACAACCAAACAAACCAAAACAAAGTCAAAGTCTTCTCATGCTTTGTTGATTTCAAAAAAGCCTTAGACTCAATTTGGCATGAGGGTCTGCTATACAAACTGAAGGAAAGTGGTGTTGGGGGTAAAACATACGACATTATAAAATCCATGTACACAAACAACAAGTGTGTGGTTAAAATGGGCAAAAAACACACACATTTCTTCACACAGGGTCATGGGGTTAGACAGGGATGCAGCTTAAGCCCCACCCTCTTCAACATATATATCAACGAATTGGCGCGGGCACTAGAAAAGTCTGCAGCACCCGGCCTCACCCTGCTAGAATCCGAAGTCAAATGTCTGCTGTTTGCTGATGATCTGGTGCTTCTGTCACCAACCAAGGAGGGCCTACAGCAGCACCTCGATCTTCTGCACAGATTCTGTCAGCCTTGGGCCCTGACAGTAAATCTCAGTAAGACCAAAATAATGGTGTTCCAAAAAAGGTCTGGGGTCCGCTCACCAACCAAGACTTCACAAAATGGGACAAACACCAAATTGAGACTCTGCACGCAGAATTCTGCAAAAATATCCTCCGTGTACATCATTTAGAATGATGTGACCACTTTTAGAAATGAGTGTACAATACTGTGTTGTCCAAATAAGCATGTTATGATTCAGGGGAGGGGCCTATAACTTCATATTGAAATGAAAGGCCAACTTTGAGACAGTTTAATCATTGGGTCCCTGAAGGTGTGACATTTTGTAATAAATTCTAGTTGGAGATAAGGTTGTTATTAGATAGCAGGTTAATCTCTCTGGTTCATTAAACAGAGTTCATTTCTCTAACGAGAAGAGAGAAATCCTTTTAGCTATGACTGCAGAATGAACCAAATTCTCCTATGTGTTCATTAAAAAGTTCATTTCACTAACACGCAGACACAAGCAGAATAGACACAATTCTCCTATGTGTGAATCAAAAACACACACACGCAGACACAAGCACGTAGACACAACACACACACACACACACACACACACACACACACACACACACACACACACACACACACACACACACACACACACACACACACACACACACACACACACACACACACACACACACACACACACACACACACACAGGGGCATGGAAGACCATCTTTTAACCGGCTTGTGTGTCCCTCTGGGCATGCCAAACCACACCAGCTGGTTCCGTTCTGATTGGACACTTTTAGAACTGACTTTTAACCCCTCCGCCATCCATTACCCTTGTTTTTAATATGATGTTTGGCATGACAATGACCATAGCAGTTGGCAAGACCAGATCTCGAACCACCAGGCTCCCATTACCTAACTACACTATGTCCTCCAACTCTACCTGAACAATAGACGATAATCGACTTCCATAATCTACTAACCAAACTCTAAAATAAAGTGCTTCCTTTAAAAGGAAAGTTTTCACTTGAAAGAAAACTGAATGCTTTGGCCGCCCTCAAATAAATTAACAACTTGAGATCACCTTTTCATTTTAGTGGAGAATAATTTACATAAAGCTCTCTGTATCCCCATTTTCCACCATTATGAAATATGGCAACATTCGTGAGAAGTGAGGCCATTTGGTTGACATCAATCCTTCATGTTTGATTTGATATGTGGAATCTTCCAGACAGTGTCTGCTAGCTCCTGTAGGGCACCTGAGAGGTGGAGAGAAGATACATTGATAAACTATTGAAGATACCATAGATGGTGGGGCAGAGTGCATCTTTTAGGTCTACAATAACAGTACTTAACCTCCATCTTCTATGAAAGCAGAACCTGTGTGTTATTTTCCTAAGGCAGCTGCAGTCATGGTCTGCTTCCCCAATGGCCCCTTATTCCCACTATGGTCAAATATATATATATATATATGCAGTCTCCTGACACAAATCCCTCCTTGGTCGAGTGCCATCACCATCAAAAAGGTGTTTGCAGAGTACCAGTCACCTTAAAGTGCAGCCAAAATTAGACCATTCAGTCACTTTAAATGGGAAGAGAGGAATTCTGTCTGAAAGGCCCATGGTTTATCTGCATTTCTCCATGGCTAAGTCCCAAAGGGCACCCTATTCCCTAAATGGACCGTATGGGCTCTGGTCAAAAATAGCGCACTATAAAGGTCTTGAAAGAGAATGGACACAGGCTAAGAGATAACATCACAGTTATAACTGACAGTCAGTGAAAAAACTGAAAAACATTACTGGAACATTGAGTCCCAAATGGTACCCTATTCCCTACATACAGTGACTTGCATTTTTCCTATTTTGTTGCCTTGCAACCAACCTGAAATTAAATGGATTTTTAGAGGCTTGTATCATTTGATTTACACAACATACCTACCACTTTAAAGATGCAAAACATTTTTTATTGTGAAACAAATAAGAAATATGATTAAAAAAACAGAAAACTTGACCGTGCATAACAGTTCACCCCTCAAATCAATACTTTGTAGAGCCACCTTTTGCAGCAATTACAGCTGCAAGTCTCTTAGGGTCTCTTATGTCTCTATAATCTTGGCACGTCTTGCCACTGGGATTTTTGCCCATTCTTCAAGTCAAAACTGCTCCAGCTCCTTCTGGTTGGATGGGTTCCGCTGGTGTACAACATCCTTAAAGTCGTACAACAGATTGATGTCTGGATTTTGACTAGGCCATTCCAAGACATTTAAATGTTTCCCCTTAAACCACTCTAGTGTTGCTTTAGCAGTATACTTAGGGTCATTGGAAGGTGAACCTCTGTCCTGTCTCAAATCTCTGGAAGACTGAAACAGGTTTCCCTCAAGAATTTCCCTGTATTTAGCGCCATCCATCATTCCTTCAATTCTGACCAGTTTCCCCAGTCCCTGCTGAGGAAGAACATCCCCACAGCATGATGCTGCCACCACCATGCTTCACTGTGGGGGTGGTGTTCTTAGGGTGATGACAGGTGTTGGGTTTGTGCCAAACATAGCATTTTCCTTGATGGCCAAAAAGCACAATTTTTGTCTCATCTGACCAGAGCACCATCTTCCATATGTTTGGGGAGTCTCCCACATGCCTTTTGGGGAACACCAAACATGGTTGATAATTATTTTCTTTAAGCAATGGCTTTTTTCTGGCCACTCTTCTGTAAAGCCTAGTTCTGTGGAGTGTACGGCTAAAATTGGTCCTATGGACAGATACTCCAATCTCCGCTGTGGAGCTTTGCAGCTCCTTCAGGGTTATCTTTGGTCTCTTTGTTGCCTCTCTGATTAATAACCTCCTTGCCTGGTCCGTGAGTTTTGGTGGGCGGCTCTCTCTTGGCAGGTTTGTTGTGGTGCCATATTCTTTCCATTTTTTAATAATGGATTTAAAGGTGCTCTGTGGGATGTTCAAAGTTTCGGATATTTTTTTTATAACCCTACCCTTATATTTACTTCTCCACAACTTTGTCCCTGACCTGTTTGGAGAGCTCCGTGGTCTTCATAGTGCCGCTTGCTTGGTGGTGCCCATTGCTTAGTGGTGTTGCAGACTCTGGGGCCTTTCAGAAAGGTGCACAGTGGGGCAAAAAGTATTTAGTCAGCCACCAATTGTGCAAGTTCTCCCACTTAAAAAGATGAGAGAGGCCTGTAATTTTCATCATAGGTACACTTCAACTATGACGGACAAAATGAGGAATAAAATTCCAGAAAATCACATTGTAGGATTTTTAATGAATTTATTTGCACATTTGTTGGCTGACTAAATACTTTTTTGCCCCACTGTATATGTACTGAGATCATGTGACAGGTCATGTGACACTTAGATTGTGGACTTTATTTAATTAATTATGTGACTTCTGAAGGTAGTTGCACCAGATCTTATTTAGGGGCTTCATAGCAAATGGGGGAATACATATGCACGCACCACTTTTCTGTTTGTAATTTTTTTCAATTCACTTCACCAATTTGGACTATTTTGTGTATGTACATTACGAGAAATCCAAATAAAAATATATTTAACTTACAGGTTGTAACGCAACAACATATGAAAAACACCATGGGAGGTGAATACTTTTGCAAGGCACTGTAGTGCACTCCTTTTGACCAGAGCCCTATGGGTAGTAGAGCCCTATGAGTAGTAGAGCCCTATGAGTAGTAGAGCCCTATTATGGGTAGTAGAGCCCTATTATGGGTAGTAGAGCCCTATTATGGGTAGTAGAGCCCTATGGGTAGTAGAGCCCTATGGGTATTAGAGCCCTGTGGGACCTGGTCAAAAGTATTGCACTATATAGATAGTAGGGTGCCATTTGGGACACAATCATTGTCTGTCTTGGGGGCAGAGGTTCTGGGGAGGAGGGAGGAGAATGTGAGTGGAGGAGGAGGAGAAAATGGAGGAGGGATGACGAGGGAGGAGAAGGAGGAAGAGGAGGGAGGAAAAGGAGGAAGAGGAGGGAGAAAGAGGAGGGAGGAGGAGGTGGGTGGAGGAGGAGGAAACAGAGGAGGGAGGAGAAGGGAGGAAGAGGGAGGAGAAGGAGGAGGAGGAAGAGGAGGAGGGAGGAAGAGGAAGAGGAAGAGGGGGAGAAGGAGGTGGGTGGGTGGGTGGAGGAGGAAGAGGAGGAGGAGGAGGAGGGAGGAAGTGGAAGAGGAGGGAGGAGGTGGGTGGGTGGGTGGGTGGAGGAGGAGGAGGAGGAGGAGGAGGGAGGAGGGAGGAGGGAGGAGGGAGGAGGGAGGAGGATAGGGACAACAGTATATGAGGCACAAACCAAAGAAATTCCCCCTTAAAGTGATTATGTGTCTCAAGAGATTTCCCTAAAGCCGTAACATTGAAATGTGTAACATTGAAATTATTCTATTCCATCCACCTCTCATATAAATTCTGTTGAAACAGGTATGTGGTTGAAGTCTGAATGTGTTTGGAGAAAAATATGAATATGTTCATAGACCAGTCAGTCTGTGACATTGTGTATCTCATTTCCACCTGCAGTCGGACTTTGTGTTCATATTATTTATTGATAACAATCATAAACAATAACAATGGTAAAAGATGTACAAACAGAAAATATGGTCCAATGTATTTTTAGGGTTACAAATTGTAATGGAAGGGTAAGAAAAATAACAGTAGTGTCAGAGTTTTCTGTGACCTAACTTAGCTTGTGTCTCTATAGGAGCCTGTTTCAGCACAACAACTCTTGATTGACGTGGCTGATTTGTTTAGGAAAATAGCCAATGAGGTAGATTTTCAATTACCAGCATCTGACAGATCATCTCTACAGGTCACATACTGACTGGTGTGTGTGTGTGACAGACAGAGCAGAAAGCCAACTGTGTTGTTTAATTAGTGTTGCTAGCGTGAGTGATTGACAGTTGTGATGTGCCTGTGTGTTTACACTAGACTAGATTGAAAGGGACATTACAAGTGACTCATGGTAAGTAGTCTATTTTATAGTCATGGTGTATTTCACTTTTCTACAATGACAACTGGTTTCAGAGGTTTCCCATTTTGTTCTGTTTTCATTACAGAGATGAGAACCTCAAAGATTTCCAACTCAAAAGAGTCAATAAAATGACCGTAGAACAACTTCAGAGAGAAGGAGAATTGAAACAAACACAATCTCTGAGAGAGGTTTCAAGCTGTGCCCTTCAACAATAATTAAGGTATGTTTTTCGGCAGCCAAACTGGAGACAAAGAGAGTTATCTGCCCTCTACAGAGGTGGACTACAGTGATCCGACACTCTAATCTCTTTTAAATATGTTGGGCTTGTAAATGTGTAATGAAGCCCCTAAGCAAGTAAATAATGAGTTACTATACCTAATGTATGTTGGCTACATTTTAGCAGTGTGTAATGCTGCCAAACAGGCGATAAAGACAGCTGCTTATGAATATGCTATGAATGTGTTATAGTCCTGGTGGTTTGTTTATTTCAGCATCAATGAAAATAGTTTTTTAGAGGTGTCTTTTTGTTTACATTCTGGAGATGTTTTGCAAGTGGGGGGGTTGATAGGAACCTCAATATTTCTTCTGAAACTCGTGAGTCTATTCTTGTTTGTGTTCTGAGAAATTTAAATTAACTGAAGCTCTCGTACAATGCTGTGTACTACTCCGTTCACAGAACAGCGCAAACTGGCTCTAACCAGAATAGAAAGAGGAGTGGGAGGCCCTGGTGCACAACTGAGCAAGAGGACAAGCACCTTAGCGTGTCCAGTCTTCTAGGCCAGCATCCCGGAGTCTCCTCTTCACTGTTGACGTTGAGACTGGTGTTTTGCGGGTACTATTTAATGATGCTGCCAGTTAAGGACTTGTGAGGCATCTGTTTCTCTAACTAGATACTCTAATGTACATGTCCTCTTGCTCAGTTGTGCACCGGGGCACCCCACTCCTCTTTCTATTCTGGTTAGAGCCAGTTTGCGCTGTTCTGTGAAGGGAGTAGTACACAGCGTTGTACGAGATCTTCAGTTTCTTGGCAATGTCTCGCATTTCTTAGAACAAGAATAGACTGACGAGTTTCAGAAGAAAGCTATTTGTTTCTGGCTATTTTGAGCCTGTAATCGAACCCACAAATGCTGATGCTCCAAATACTCAACTAGTCTAAAGAAGGCCTGTTTTATTGGTACTTTAATCAGAACAACAGTTTTCAGCTGTGCTAACATAATTGTTTTCTAATGCTCAATTAGCCTTTTAAAATTATACACTTGGATTAGCTAACACAACATGCCACTGGAAGACAGGAGTGATACTTGCTGATAATGGGCCTCTGTACGCCTATGTAGATATTCCCCAAAAATCAGCCGTATCCTGCTACAATAGTCATTTACAACATTAACAATGTCTACACTGTATTTCTGATCAATTTGATGTTATTTTAATGGACAAAAAATGTGCTTTTCTTTCAAAAACAAGGACATTTCTAAGTGACCCCAAACTTTTGAACAGTAGTGTACATACACAGCCATGATTAGCTGACAGGAGGGTCTAGAAAAACAACAACAACAACAAAAGCACCTGTCAGTTGGAGCCGGACCCTGAAAAGCGACAAACTTCCACAGATGTGTAGACTACTTTGTCTTGTCATAAAACAAAAGGCATACATAATCTATCTTCATTATCATTGTTGTGCAGTTTTCAATGTGTCACCAGAAGATGCCAGACCTGAACAGCTTGTTTGTATGGTGGAACATCCGGGCCTATTCATTGCATCATGCCATGCTTCTCTAGAGGGAAGACTCTGGTATATTCGTCAGTATCGTCACAAAGTCTATTTCATCATTTTAAGAAATAAACGTGATGACACTGGAGATGATCATTTATTTCAATTCCTCAAATGAATTACACATTTGGAATGTTTTCTGCTGCTGAAAGTAAATACAGAAACCAGAATGGAAGGTTGTTGTCATTCTTCATGAATATTTATTTTTATTTAACCTTTATTTAACTAGGCATGTCAATTAAGAATAAATTCTTATTCACAATGAAGGCCATTTGCTCATACACACAAACCCTAACCCGGACGACGCTGGGCCAATTGTGCGCCACCCTATGTCTCCCCCAATCATGGTCAGTTGTGATACAGCCTGGAATCGAACCAGGGTCTGTAGTGACGCCTCTAGCACTGAGATGCAGTGCCGAAGACCGGGTGCTGTAATAGTGCCTGTGTGTAGCTGGTGTAGAGGAGTCAGGCACAGGACAGCAGATATGAGTAATAAACATAATGTACTCAAATATTCACAAATACAACACAATAAATTGAGCCCACAATAACGGACCATATTACAAACAAACAATCACTCACAAACAACCAGGGGGGAACAGAGGGTTAAATAATGAACAAGTAATTGGGAGATTGAAACCAGGTGTGTAAGACAAGGACAAAACAAATGGAAAATGAAAAGTGGATAGGCGATGGCTAGAAGACCGGTGACGTCGACAGCCGAACGCCGCCCGAACAAGGAGAGGGACCAACTTCGGCGGAAGGCGTGACATGGGCGATATATCACCATATGTTTAATCTTTTTGACAGTATGAAGTTTTTGACAGTATTTTATTTTTTTGAACAATAAAAGTTCTAAATATGCTTTATGAGTAGTTCATGACCCTAGGGTGGCAACACATGAATGATATGTCATTGCAATGGGACTTTCTCAATTCTGATTGTTTTATACTGTTCAATCCAATTTATTCAATTTTTGCATTTCCTGCACTTTTATCATTTCCACACTGTTGAAACATTCACTCCATCATCTGCTCATACACACATAACATGCACATACATTTATACTGACACACACACACACACACACACACACACACACACACACACACACACACACACACACACACACACACACACACACACACACACACACACACACACACACACACACACACACACAATCTTCAAATACCCAATCATCAAATACCCTGATGCCTAGTCTCCTTACCCCGATCCATATCTACCTCAATCCATCCAGTATCCCTGCACATTGTAAATATGGTACTGGAACTGACCATATATATAGTATGCTTACTTACATTATTGTGTTCTTCTTATTTATTTTTATATCTCATGTGTTTTTGTTCTACCTTGTTGTTTTTTGTATTACATTGATATTGATTACTGCGTTATTGGGGTTAGAGTTTGCAAGAAATGCATTTCACTGTACTTGTGCATTTGAGATTAAAACTTGAAACTTGAATCTAAGGTTGCCTACACATTAGAGTCTCTATCGACTGCCCACCGAACACTGAACTTTCCTTAGAGGTGACCACAAGAAAGAAAGCTCCAACAGCAGAAACATGAGGAAAGGGGACAAGGCAATGTATTAGAAGCAGTAACCTCTCTCTTTGATGGATGTAGCCTGTCAGAAACGAATCTCTGCACACCGAGGTTTGTGAATGTTTTTGTACCCTCCATTTTGAAAGCCACTGATATTATTAGAGATTATTCTATACACCCCCTCACTACACGACAACGCTTTTTTGACAGTTTTTTTTCAGAAAAGGCTGCCTCCCAAATGGCACCCAAATGGCACCGTATTTCCTTTTGTCAAAAGTAGTGCACTATAGAGAATAGGGTGTCATTGGGACAAAAAAAAGTGATAGAAAAGAGGTCTGATTTGTTCAGTCAAGGCTAGAACCTCCATCCGTGTTATTGACTGAAAGCCAAATTCAATGGAAATACAATCAGTTGGATGAGAGGTGTCTGATTCAGTTATCAGAATACTGGCATCACCTCTTGGTACCAGGGAACATATTTCCTGGGATAGTGAAGGTTGATAAGTAGCCACATTCCAACTATTCTCAAACTAATATATTTGAACTCTTCTCAAGCACAAACAAAAACAAAAAGTGAAACAGCAATTCAAAGCTACATTAAACACACAAATCCTTTTCTGAATATTTGTCATTTTAATTAGAATATACAATGTACAACAGTCATACAAGGACACTAGCCTCCTCTAATATTATAATATATGCCATTTAGGCAATGTTTTTATCCAAAGTGACTAACAATCACACGTGCATATATTTTTCATATGGGTGGCTCGGGAATCGAATCCTGCAATCTTAGTGTTGCAAATGCCTTGCTCTACTATCTGACTCTAAAATGTGTATTTGTGTCACGTTCTGACCATAGTTCTTGTGTGTTTTCCTTGTTATAGTGTTGGTCAGGACGTGAGCTGGGTGGGCATTCTATGTTGTGTGTCTGGTTTGTCTATTTCTATGTTTGGCCTGATATGGTTCTCAATCAGAGGCAGGTGTTAGTCATTGTCTCTGATTGGGAACCATATTTAGGTAGCCTGTTTGGTGTTGGGATTTGTGGGTGGTTGTTTCCTGTCTTTGTGTTTTCTGCATCAGTTAGGACTGTTTTGGTTTTGTATCCTGTTCATGTGTGAGTTACCTTATTAAATGAACATGAACTCTAACCACGCTGTGTTTTGGTCCGCCTCTCCTTCCCAGGAAGAAAGCCGTTACAATTTGCCTTTCATTAAATGATCCCTCAATTTGTTTGTGTGTGATAGATTTCAACGTTTTGCTGCAACAATGTCAATATCTTCACCTGTGAGATTTGACTGTAATTCCCTGGGTAACCCTCTCTCCAACATCTACTGCAATTCTTGGAGTTAAATTACTAATTTCTGTCACACCTGGATGTTCGATCTGATTATATGTGACCTTTATCTGTGTGGGTGTGTGTCATGCCTGCCATATGTCAATATCACCCTACTTAGAGTAGGATTGTACAAGTAAGATTGACAGGGATAGTGTAAATGAATCAACACATCAATTTAAATATGCCGGATTTAACATAAGACCTCATTTTCATGGGATTAAGCAGAGCAATGGCTGAGTCAGAAGGTGAGTGGTTGAAATACCTGCACCTCCACCTGGTTATATCTCTAGATTCTTTCTCAAGACTGTTCTTCTTTCTAACTGATCATTCCCACTCCCCCTCTTCTCTTCCCCTTTCACTAAACACATGGGAACATTAATAAATAAGGGATACCACACACGGTCGTAGTGGTCAAGAATGATGTCCCTCTTTATATTTAACATGGTCTAGAACATTAACTTCTTAGGGCTGCAATCCCGTTAACCGGATTGATATGATAACAGCCAGTGAAAGTGCAGAGCGCCAAATTCAAACAACAGAAATCTCATAATTAAAATTCCTCAAACATACATGCATCTTATACCATTTTAAAGGTAATCTTGTTGTTAATCCATAGAATACTGTCTGTCTTCCATCCCCTCCCTGTCCTCCATAGAAAACTCCCTGACCTCCATCCCTTCCCTGCCTTCCATAGAATAATGTCTGTCTTCAGTCCCCTCCCTGTCTTCCATAGAATACAGCATGTCTTCCATCCACTCCCTGTCCTCCATAGAATACTCCGTGTCCTCCATCCCCTCCCTGTCTTCTATCCCCTCCCTGTCCTCTATCCCCTCCCTGTCCTCCATAGAATACTGCGTCTTCCATCCCTCCCTGTCCTCCATAGAAAACTCCCTGTCCTCCATCCCCTTCCAGTCCTCCATCCCTTCCCTGTCCTCCATCCCTTCCCTGTCCATAGAATACTCCCAGTCCTCAATCCCCTCCCTGTCCTCTATCCCCTCCCTGTCCTCCAACGCCCTCCCAGTCCTCCATAGAATACTCCCAGTCCTCTGTCCCCTACCTGTCCTCCATCCCCTCTCTGTCCTCCATCACCTCCCTATCCTCCATAGTGTACTCCCTGTCCTCCATAGAATACTCTGTGTCCTCCATCCCCTTCCAGTCCTCCATCCCCTTCCAGTCCTCCATCCCTTCCCTGTCCTCCACAGAATACTCCCTGTCTTCCATGCAATACTCCATCTTCATCCCCTCTCAGTCCTCCATCCCTTCCCTGTCCTCCATAGAATACTCTGTCCTCCTTCCCCTCCCTGTTCTCTATCCCCTCAATGTTCACTATCCCCTCCCTGTCCTCCATCCCTTTCAGTCCTCCATCCCTTCCCTGTCCTCCATAGAATACTCCCAGTCCTCCATCCCCTCCCTGTCCTCCATAGAATACTCCCTGTCCTCATCCCCTCCCGGTCCTCCATCCCCTCCCTGTCCTCCAGAGTGTACTCCCAGTCCTCCATATTGTATTCCCCGTCCTCCATCCCCTCCCTGTCACCCATAGTGTACTCCCAGTCCTCCATGTCCTCCCTGTCCTCCATAGAATACCCGTGTCCTCCATCCCTCCCTGTTCTCCATAGAATACCCGTGTCCTCCATCCCTCACTGTCCTCCATAGAATACCCGTGTCCTCCATCCCCTTCCAGTCCTCCATCCCCTCCCTGTCCTCCTTAAATACTCCCTGTCCTCCATAGAATACTCCCAGTCCTCAATCCCCTACCTGTCCTCTATCCCCTCCCTGTCCTCCAACTCCCTCCCAGTCCTCCATAGAATACTCCCAGGACTCCATCCCCTCCCTGTCCTCCTTAAATACTCCCTGTCCTCCATAGTATACTCCCAGTCCTCAATCCCCTCCCTGTCCTCCAAAGAAAACTCCCTGTTCTCCAGCCATCCCTGTCCTCGATAGAATACTCCCTGTCCTCCATCCCCTCCGTGTCCTCCATCCCCTCCCTGTCCTCCATAGTGTACTCTCAGTCCTCCATCCCCTCCCTTTCCTCCATAGAATACTCTGTCCTCCATCCACCCCTGTCCTCGAGAGAATACTCCCTGTCCTCATTCCTTTCCAGTCCTCCATAGAATACTCCATGGCCTCCATCCCCATCCTCCATAGAATACTCCCTGTCATCAATTCCCTTCCTGTCCTCCATAGAATACTCCCTGTCCTCCATCACCTCCCTGTCCTCCATAGTGTACTCCCTGTCCTCCATCCCCTCCATCCCCTCCATCCCATCAATGTCCTACATAGAATACTCCCTGTCTTCCATCCCCTCCCTGTCCTCTAACCCCTTCCAGTCCTCCATAGAATACTCCCTGTCCTCTATTCCCTCCCTGTGTTCTATCCCCTCCCAGTCCTCTATCCCCTCCTTGTCCTCCATCCCCTCCCTGTCCTCTAACCCCTTCCAGTCCTCCATAGAATACTCCCTGTCCTCTATTCCCTCCCTGTGTTCTATCCCCTCCCTGTCCTCCATCCCCTCCCTGTCTTCCATAGAATACTCCCTGTCCTCCATCCTCTCCCTGTCCTCTATCCCCTCCCTGTCCTCCATCCCCTCCCTGTCCTCTAACCCCTCCCTGTCCTCCATAGAATACTCCCTGTCATCCATCCCCTCCCAGGCCTACATAGAATACTACCTGTCCTCCATTCCCTCCCTGTCCTCCATAGAATACTCCCTGTCCTCCATAGAATACTCCCTGTCCTCCATAGAATACTCCCTGTCCTACATAGAATACTACCTGTCCTCCATCCCCCTCCTGTCCTCCATCCCCTCCCTGTCCTCTAACCCCTTTCAGTCCTCCATAGAATACTCATTGTCCTCTATCCCCTCCATGTCCTCTATCCCCTCCTTGTCCTCTATCCCCTCCCTGTCCTCTATCCCCTCCTTGTCCTCTATCCCCTCCTTGTCTTCTATCCCCTCCCTGTCCTCTATCCCCTCCTGTCCTCTATCCCCTCCTTGTCTTCTATCCCCTCCTTGTCCTCTATCCCCTCCCTGTCCTCTATCCCTCCCTGCCATCTATCCCCTCTCTGTCCTCCATAGAATACTCCCTGTCATCCATCCCCTCCCTGTCCTACATAGGTAGTTCTCCACCTGTCCTCCATCCCCTCCATCCTGTCCTCCATCCAAAGAATGCTCCCTCCCTGTCCTCCATAGAATGCATCCCCTTCCTGTCCTCCTCCATCCCCTTCCTGTCCTCCAAAGAATGCTCCCTTTCCTCCATCCCCTCCCTCTCTATTTCTTCCTCTCTTTCCATCTCACTTGCCCCTTCTCTCCTTCTCTAACCTCTCTCCTCCTGTTCCACCCTCCTCTCTCCTTCCCTCACTCCCCCTTCCACACTCTCCCTACCCTTCCACACTCCTCTCTCTCTCTCTCTCTCTCTCACTCAGGATGCTCTAAGGAATTCTCTCTCATTTTATTTCTTGAGACTCCATATGTCCTTGTTTCCTCAGTAGACTTTCTCCATGTATATTATCTCAAGTGCCCTTTAAAACAGAATCTATTAAACTCATCACACTTCTCCTGGAGACAGTGATACGTGCAGGAACGAAGGATGACGAGAGAAAGATACAGGGGAGAGAGAGACAGAGATAGATACATTGGGAGAGTTAAATTGTAAGAGAGAGATCAAACGTTTGTTCTGTAGGGTTGATGACACAACAGGAAACCATCCCATTGCAGACAGACGCATGCTCCAGGAGAACATTGTGACCTTCAGTTGTTAGTATAGTAGATTTTTCACAGGTGAAGGTTTGACTTTTTATTGTAAAACTTTATCTCTCTTTGTAAACCACCATTCATTCATGTACTTGCAATTTGAATGTTCTCAGTATGGCTTCTTTGTTGTTGTTCAGTATCATTTTCATTTAATGGCATGAGACAGCAGCGGTGTACGTGTGTGTCTGTCTCTCTCATCTCCTCCTCTCTCGTACCTGTCATGGCAGACACATCAGTCAACATCTGCCAGGGCCCTGAGGCCCTCAGAACAGCCATCATCACTTCATGACAAATGCCTCTGTTAGTATTCACAATTTAATACCTCCAAAAGCAAGATGGTGGTGGAGGGAAGGCATCTCACTAAATACTAGCCTGAGGTATGGAAGTCCCTTTGAGTTTAATCATAGTGTCAGAGCGCTGGTAAAAATACACTATATGGCTTTCTTCTTCTCTGTTTGCTCTGATGACTTTAGGGTTTAACCCGTTAGTGTTTTGAACTTGTTGTCACACGCTTGTACATAGAACTAGCAAATAAAAACATGGCCGCAGAACATCGCAACGATACAGTAACTTGACAGTATGGAGGCAGGTGGTGGTCAGCCTGGTATCAGTTATATGCGGTGGCAGAGTACTGTAATGTTTTGAGGAACACCCTGTAAGCAGTCTGTGATGTATAGATGAAAAATAATTCAAGGAGTGTGCCTGTGGACACAGCTGTCAAATCACCCAAATGATGATAGATTACACAATATCAGTAAATGAAACAATGGACTCTATTTTCGTCTGGCGTTAAAGCCAGCGCAATTATCAAATGCATGTTCGTTTGCAATTTCGACCTGTTTGAATTAAGGATCTCACCCTTTTTTTCAATTTTCGCCTAAAATGACATACCCAAATCTAACTGCCTGTAGCTCAGGACCTGAAGCAAGGAAATGCATATTCTTGATACCATTTGAAAGGAAACACTTTGAAGTGTGTGGAAATGTGAAATGAATGTAGGAGAATTTAACACATTAGATCTGGGAAAAGATAATACAAAGAAAAAACATGTGTTTTTATTTCCCCCCCATCATCTTTGAAACGCAAGAGAAAGGCCATAATGTATTATTCCAGCTTAGGTGCAACTTAGATTGTGGCCACTAGATGGCAGCAGTGTATGTGCAAAGTTTTAGAATGATCCAATGAACCATTGTATTTTGATTCAAAATGTTGTATCAAATCTGCCCAAATGTGCCTAACTGGTTCATTGATACATTTTCAAGTTCATAACTGTGCACTCTCCTCAAACAATATCATGGTATTATTTTACTGTAATAGCTACTGTAAATTGGACAGTGCAGTTAGATTAACAAGAATGTAAGCTTTCTGCCCATGTCAGATATGTCTATGTCCTGGGAAATGATCTTGTTACTTACAACCTCATGCTAATCACATTAACCTATGTTAGCTCAACAGTCCCACGGGGGACACACCGATCCCATAAAGGTTAAAGACGGCAGCCTAGTGCCAGGATTGGGAATTTATCTGAGTTCGCTTGCACTGAGGTGGGAGGGGTGGCAATATCTGAGGTTGTTTCCTTAAAAACATGAGCCAAAGTGCCAATTTCAGGATTTAAATTATTGTTTTATTTTATTTAACTAGGCAAGTCAGTTAAGCCCCAACGCTCTAACAACTTGGCTACCTGCCACCTCTACACTCTAACCACTAGGCTTCCTGCCACCTCTACACTCTAACCACTAGGCTACCTGCCACCTCTACACTCTAACCACTAGGCTTCCTACCACCTCTACACTCTAACCACTAGGCTACCTGCCACCTCTACACTCTAACCACTAGGCTACCTGCCACCTCTACACTCTAACCACTAGGCTACCTGCCACCTCTACACTCTAACCACTAGGCTTCCTGCCACCTCTACACTCTAACCACTAGGCTACCTGCCACCTCTACACTCTAACCACTAGGCTACCTGCCACCTATACACTCTAACCACTAGGCTACCTGCCACCTCTACACTCTAACCACTAGGCTACCTAACACCTGCCACCTCTACACTCTAACCACTAAGCTACCTGCCACCTCTACACTCTAACCACTAGGCTACCTGCCACCTCTACACTCTAACCACTAGGCTACCTGCCACCTATACACTCTAACCACTAGGCTACCTGCCACCTCCACACTCTAACCACTAGGCCACCTGCCACCTCCCACCTCTACACTCTAACCACTAGGCTACCTGCCACCTCTACACTCTAACCACTAGGCTACCTGCCACCTATACACTCGAACCACTAGGCTACCTGCCACCTCAACAATCTAACCACTAGGCTACCTGCCACCTCTACACTCTAACCACTAGGCTACCTGCCACCTCTACACTCTAACCACTAGGCTTCCTGCCACCTCTACACTCTAACCACTAGGCTACCTGCCACCTCTACACTCTAACCACTAGGCTACCTGCCACCTATACACTCTAACCACTAGGCTACCTGCCACCTCTACACTCTAACCACTAGGCTACCTGCCACCTCTACACTCTAACCACTAGGCTACCTGCCACCTCTACACTCTAACCACTAGGCTACCTGCCACCTCTACACTCTAACCACTAGGCTACCTGCCACCTCTACACTCTAACCACTAGGCTACCTGCCACCTCTACACTCTAACCACTAGGCTACCTGCCACCACTACACTCTAACCACTAAGCTACCTGCCACCTCTACACTCTAACCACTAGGGCTACCTGCCACCTCTACACTCTAACCACTAGGCTACCTGCCACCTCTACACTCTAACCACTAGGCTACCTGCCACCTCTACACTCTAACCACTAGGCTACCTGCCACCTATACACTCTAACCACTAGGCTACCTGCCACCTCTACACTCTAACCACTAGGCTACCTGCCACCTCTACACTCTAACCACTAGGCTACCTGCCACCTCTACACTCTAACCACTAGGCTACCTGCCACCTCTACACTCTAACCACCAGGCTACCTGCCACCAACACTCTAACCACTAGGCTACCTGCCACCTCTACACTCTAACCACTAGGCTACCTGCCACCTCTACACTCTAACCACTAGGCTACCTGCCACCTCTACACTCTAACCACTAGGCTACCTGCCACCTCTACACTCTAACCACTAGGCTACCTGCCACCTCTACACTCTAACCACTAGGCTACCTGCCACCTCTACACTCTAACCACTAGGCTACCTGCCACCTCTACACTCTAACCACTAGGCTACCTGCCACCTCTACACTCTAACCACTAGGCTACCTGCCACCTCTACACTCTAACCACTAGGCTACCTGCCACCTCTACACTCTAACCACTAGGCTACCTGCCACCTCTACACTCTAACCACTAGGCTACCTGCCACCTCTACACTCTAACCACTAGGCTACCTGCCACCTCTACACTCTAACCACCAGGCTACCTGCCACCTCTACACTCTAACCACTAGGCTACCTGCCACCTCTACACTCTAACCACTAGGCTACCTGCCACCTCTACACTCTAACCACTAGGCTACCTGCCACCTCTACACTCTAACCACTAGGCTACCTGCCACCTCTACACTCTAACCACTAGGCTACCTGCCACCTCTACACTCTAACCACTAGGCTACCTGCCACCTCTACACTCTAACCACTAGGCTACCTGCCACCTCTACACTCTAACCACTAGGCTACCTGCCACCTCTACACTCTAACCACTAGGCTACCTGCCACCTCTACACTCTAACCACTAGGCTACCTGCCACCTCTACACTCTAACCACTAGGCTACCTGCCACCTCTACACTCTAACCACTAGGCTACCTGCCACCTCTACACTCTAACCACTAGGCTACCTGCCACCTCTACACTCTAACCACTAGGCTACCTGCCACCTCTACACTCTAACCACTAGGCTACCTGCCACCTCTACACTCTAACCACTAGGCTACCTGCCACCTCTACACTCTAACCACTAGGCTACCTGCCACCTCTACACTCTAACCACTAGGCTACCTGCCACCTCTACACTCTAACCACTAGGCTACCTGCCACCTCTACACTCTAACCACTAGGCTACCTGCCACCTCTACACTCTAACCACTAGGCTACCTGCCACCTCTACACTCTAACCACTAGGCTACCTGCCACCTCTACACTCTAACCACTAGGCTACCTGCCACCTCTACACTCTAACCACTAGGCTACCTGCCACCTCTACACTCTAACCACTAGGCTACCTGCCACCTCTACACTCTAACCACTAGGCTACCTGCCACCTCTACACTCTAACCACTAGGCTACCTGCCACCTCTACACTCTAACCACTAGGCTACCTGCCACCTCTACACTCTAACCACTAGGCTACCTGTCACCTCTACACTCTAACCACTAGGCTACCTGCCACCTCTACACTCTAACCACTAGGCTACCTGCCACCTCTACACTCTAACCACTAGGCTACCTGCCACCTCTACTCTCTAACCACTAGGCTACCTGCCACCTCTACACTCTAACCACTAGGCTACCTGCCACCTGCCACCTCTACACTCTAACCACTAGGCTACCTGCCGCCCCAAGTATGCGCTGGTGGGGATTTTTTTCACTTTAATTTATTTAGTAAATATTTTTTGGAACTCTATTTCTTGAACTATATTGTTGGTTAAGGGCTTGTACGTAAGCATTTCACGATAATGTCTACACCTGTTGTATTCGGCACATGTGACAAATACGATTTGATTTAATTTGATATTTAAAACCAACCAAAAGCAGGTTTTAGCGGTAACGCTTGGCATTTTGGTTAAGCATGGATTTTGACAGCGGAACCCCAGCCTATCCAGCCAAGAACAAGAGAGATGTGCTTTCTGTGCCCATAAACCTTGTATTTAGAAACATAAAAAAACATTTGATTAAAAAAAACAAGCATAGCCTCCACTCTTCTCAATGAAACCTGTTTTTTTTATCTGCCTAATGCATTCGCCAAGCAGTAGATAAAGGGCCTTGCTAGTTAGACCGCTTTGAGACAAATCTTAATCACCAAAAGCTTTAGTAAAAGATCAAGTTTGGCAAAATAGTGAGCTGACATCCCTTTTTTATCTTTATAGTCTATTAAAATATTTTAGCCAGCCCCTCTTATTATTTCAGATGTGTGTAAAAAAATACTCCAGGCTACACAGTTGAAGTCAGAAGTGTACATACATCTTAGCCAACTACATTTCAACTCAGTTTTTCACAATTCCTGACATTTAATCCTACGAAAAATTCCTTGTTTTACATCAGTTAGGATCACCACTTTATTTTAAGAATGTGAAATGTCAGAATAATAGCAGAGATAATGATTTATGATTTATGATGATTTCATCACATTCCCAGTGATTCAGAAGTTTATATACATATATTAGTATTTGGTAACATTGCCTTTAAATAGTTTAATGTGGGTCAAACATTTCTGGTAGCCTTCCACAAGCATCCCACAATAAGTTGGGTGAATTTTGGCCCATTCCTCCTGACAGAGCTGGTGTAACTGAGTCAGGTTTATAGAACTCCTTGCTTGCACATGCTTTTTCAGTTATGCCCACACATTTTCTATAGAATTGAGGTCAGGGCTTTGTGATGGCCATTCCAATACCTTGACTTTGTTGTCCTTAAGCCATTTTGCCACAACTTTGGAAGTATGCTTGGGGTCATTGTCCATTTGGAAGAGCCATTTGCGACCAAGCTTTAACTTCCTGACTGATGTCTTGAGATGTTGCTTCAATATATCCACGTAATTTTCCTTCCACATTTTCCTCCTATTTTGTGAAGTGCACCAGTTCCTCCTGCAGCAAAGCATCCCCACAACATGATGCTGCCACCCCCATGCTTCACGGATGGGATGATGTTCTTTGGCTTGCAGGCTTCCCCTTTTTTCCTCCAAACATGATGATGGTCATTATGGCCAAACAGTTCTAATTTTGTTTCATCAGATCAGAGGACATTTCACCAAAAAGTACAAGCTTTGTCCCCATGTGCAGTTGCAAACCATAGTCTGGCTTTTATTATGGCGGTTGTGGAGCAGTGGCTTCTTCCTTCTTCCTTCTTCCTTCTTCCTATGACGGCTGTGTGGTCCCATGGTGTTTATACTTGCGTACTATTGTTTGTGCAGATGAACGTGGTACCTTCAAGCGTTTAGAAATTGCTCCCAAGGATGAATCAGACTTGTGGAGGTACACAATATTTTCTGAGGTCTTGGCTGATTTCTTCTGATTTTCCCATGATGTCAAGCAAAGAGGCACTGAGTTGAAGGTAGGCCTTGAAATACATCCACAGGTACACCTCCAATTGACTCTAATTATATCAATTTGCCTATCAGAAGCTTTTAAAGCCTTGTCATCATTTTCTGGAATTTTTCAAGTTGTTTTAAGGCACAGTCGACTTAGTCTATGTAAACTTCTGACCCACTGGATTTGTGATACAGTGAATTATAAGTGAAATAATGTCTGTAAACAATTGTTGGAATAATTACTTGTGTCATGCACAAAGTGGTTGTCCTAACCGACTTGCCAAAACTATAGTTTGTTAACAAGAAATTTGTGGAGTGGTTGAAAGACGAGTTTTAATGACTCCAACCTAAGTGTATGTAAACTTCCGACTTCAACTGTAGATCCCTTAGGGTACGGGAGATGAGATAATCTGGTGACAGTAGAATTTAGAAATATTTAAGTTATTTTCCTTTAACAATTGCTTATTTTCCGTTTTGTTTAATTAAAAAACAAGTCCTTAGTAGGTTACCCTTTCCCTGCTCCATTGAAATCTGGTTCAAAAGAAATGTGTCTGGTGTCTTTCTTCTCCTGGCCATGCATTAGCCAGGAGCCTATCCGTAAAGGCTTTCGGAATGGTCTACTCCAGGCTTTTGCAATCATGCTTTTACATTATTCACAATCCACACAGACCTACCGGCAGTGCATACTCCATACGGCTTGTATCCATCCCCATTTCCAAAGACCGCCTCTTGTCCGGTTACCAAAGACATAGGCTATGTCAATTATTTAGTCCTATAACACCATTTTAACAGTAGTCCTAGGCTATATACGGCTTACTGAGAACATGCCTCTCACATACAATACCATTTAAGGACCTAGTAGTTTTTATAGGCTTCTGGTCAACAGTAGTGCACCACATAGGTCTTTGGCCAAAAGTAGTACACCACATAGGGCTTCGGTCAAAAGTAGTGCACTACATAGGGCTCAGGTCAAAAATAATGCACAACATGGGGCTCTGGTCAAAAGTAGTGCACTACATAGAGAATACGGTGCCATTTGGGATGTAACCTACTTCCTTGTAACCTCTCTTGAAAACAACTGCTTGCAGAAAAAACAAGTCATCAGCTGGAGAGTGGCGTAAAATATCTCCCTCTCTCATCCCAGATTCAGATTCAGAGTGTCTAATGGTCACATGTTCAGGGTTACAGGTGGGATTGTTGTTCAGATTGAGAGTGTCTAATGGTCACATGTTCAGGGTTACAGGTGGGATTGTGGTTCAGATTCAGAGTGTCTAATGGTCACATGTTCAGGGTTACAGGTGGGATTGTGGTTCAGATTCAGTGTCTAATGGTCACATGTTCAGGGTTACAGGTGGGATTGTTGTTCAGATTCAGAGTGTCTAATGGTCACATGTTCAGGGTTACAGGAGGGATTGTTGTTCAGATTCAGAGTGTCTAATGGTCACATGTTCAGGGTTACAGGTGGGATTGTTGTTCAGATTCAGAGTGTCTAATGGTCACATGTTCAGGGTTACAGGTGTGATTGTTGTTCAGATTCAGAGTGTCTAATGGTCACATGTTCAGGGTTACAGGTGTGATTGTTGTTCAGATTGAGAGTGTCTAATGGTCACATGTTCAGGGTTACAGGTGTGATTGTTGTTCAGATTCAGAGTGTCTAATGGTCACATGTTCAGGGTTACAGGTGGGATTGTTGTTCAGATTCAGAGTGTCTAATGGTCACATGTTCAGGGTTACAGGTGTGATTGTTGTTCAGATTCAGAGTGTCTAATGGTCACATGTTCAGGGTTACAGGTGGGATTGTTGTTCAGATTCAGAGTGTCTAATGGTCACATGTTCAGGGTTACAGGTGTGATTGTTGTTCAGATTCAGAGTGTCTAATAGTCACATGTTCAGGGTTACAGGTGGGATTGTTGTTCAGATTCAGAGTGTCTAATGGTCACATGTTCAGGGTTACAGGTGTGATTGTTGTTCAGATTCAGAGTGTCTAATGGTCACATGTTCAGGGTTACAGGTGTGATTGTTGTTCAGATTGAGAGTGTCTAATGGTCACATGTTCAGGGTTACAGGTGTGATTGTTGTTCAGATTCAGAGTGTCTAATGGTCACATGTTCAGGGTTACAGGTGTGATTGTTGTTCAGATTGAGAGTGTCTAATGGTCACATGTTCAGGGTTACAGGTGTGATTGTTGTTCAGATTCAGAGTGTCTAATGGTCACATGTTCAGGGTTACAGGTGTGATTGTGGTTCAGATTGAGAGTGTCTAATGGTCACATGTTCAGGGTTACAGGTGTGATTGTTGTTCAGATTGAGAGTGTCTAATGGTCACATGTTCAGGGTTACAGGTGTGATTGTTGTTCAGATTCAGAGTGTCTAATGGTCACATGTTCAGGGTTACAGGTGTGAAGATTCAGAGTGTCTAATGGTCACATGTTCAGGGTTACAGGTGGGATTGTTGTTCAGATTCAGAGTGTCTAATGGTCACATGTTCAGGGTTACAGGTGGGATTGTTGTTCAGATTCAGAGTGTCTAATGGTCACATGTTCAGGGTTACAGGTGGGATTGTTGTTCAGATTCAGAGTGTCTAATGGTCACATGTTCAGGGTTACAGGTGGGATTGCAGGGTACAGTAGAAATATTAGGCTCTGAGCTCCAACATGCAGGACCAAGTAAAATAAAATCATCAACATGGTCCTAAATACAATATAAATATCAGTGTAAATTCAGAACTGTAGCAGGGATGATGAATACATGTCCATTAGGGTGCAGGGAGAGTATGATATACTCTTATATAGTCTATATAAAGACTATGACCATAGGGGGAGCAGCATGACCATTGAGGAGGTGGGGGCAGAGTAAAGACTATGACCATAGGGGGAGCAGCATGGCCATTGAGGAGGTGGGGGCAGAGTAAAGACTATGACCATAGGGGGAGCAGCATGACCATTGAGGAGGTGGGGGCAGAGTAAAGACTATGACCATAGGAGGAGCATCATGACCATTGAGGAGGTGGGGGCAGAGTAAAGACTATGACCATAGGGGGAGCAGCATGACCATTGAGGAGGTGGGGGCAGAGTAAAGACTATGACCATAGGGGGAGCATCATGACCATTGAGGAGGTGGGGGCAGAGTAAAGACTATGACCATAGGGGGAGCATCATTATCCATTGAGGAGGTGGGGGCAGAGTAAAGACTATGACCATAGGGGGAGCATCATGACCATTGAGGAGGTGGGGGCAGAGTAAAGACTATGACCATAGGGGGAGCATCATGACCATTGAGGAGGTGGGGGCAGAGTAAAGACTATGACCATAGGGGGAGCATCATGACCATTGAGGAGGTGGGGGCAGAGTAAAGACTATGACCATAGGGGGAGCAGCATGACCATTGAGGAGGTGGGGGCAGAGTAAAGACTATGACCATAGGGGGAGCAGCATGGCCATTGAGGAGGTGGGGGCAGAGTAAAGACTATGACCATAGGGGAGCAGCATGGCCATTGAGGAGGTGGGGGCAGAGTAAAGACTATGACCATAGGGGGAGCAGCATGACCATTGAGGAGGTGGGGGCAGAGTAAAGACTATGACCATAGGGGGAGCAGCATGACCATTGAGGAGGTGGGGGCAGAGTAAAGACTATGACCATAGGGGGAGCAGCATGACCATTGAGGAGGTGGGGGCAGAGTAAAGACTATGACCATAGGGGGAGCAGCATGACCATTGAGGAGGTGGGGGGACCAAGTGAAATAAAAACTATACAATCATAACAGTAGATATAATAATCCAGAAGTGGGTGCAGAGCTGATTGTTTATTAATGTGTCCTTGAGAGAAACCATTATTTACCACACAATTATCTTCATAGTCTCATTCGCTATTTCTATTTTTAAACTGTAGTTAGAGATTTTCTGTGTTCGTGTGTTTGTGTGCTAAAGCATAAAAAAATTACAAGATCAAATTAAAGATTTTAAAACAACCAAAAAGCAAGGAACTGTAATATTTAAAACCCACTCAAAATGTATGTTTCTTATGTGCAGAGTACCTAAATATTTTATAGCTACAGAATTCGACAGCCCCCTGAGACCAAACCTTGTCTTCCGAAACAAAGGAGTGTGCATCCCACCTATTCTCCTTATAGTGCACTACAGTTGACCTACCTCAGCATTCATATCACTTGACAAACAGTGGCATCCTCACAGACACTGCTCCTGAAACTATGTGGAAAGTGTCAACTTGATGCAGTTTAGATGATTGGCATCCATAATGCATGGGTGGAGAAATTGTTAGAATTGTTAGAATTAGAATTCATAGAGATGGATAGATGGTGCCCTGTGAGGAGAATACATATAGATGTATAGATGAAACACTGTGTGAGGAGAATTCATAGAGATGTATAGATGGAACACTGTGTGGAGAAGCCATAGATGGAACACTGTGTGAGGAGAATCCATAAAGATGTATAGACGGTACCCTGTGTGAGGAGAATCCATAGAGATGTATAGACGGTACCCTGTGTGAGGAGAATCCATAGAGATGTATAGACGGTACCCTATGTGAGAAGAATCCATAGAGATGTATAGACGGTACCCTGTGTGAGGAGAATCCATAGAGATGTATAGACGGTACCCTGTGTGAGGAGAATCCATAGAGATGTATAGACGGTACCCTGTGTGAGGAGAATCCATAGAGATGTATAGACCGTACCCTGAGTGAGGAGAATCCATAGAGATGTATAGACGGTACCCTATGTGAGAAGAATCCATAGAGATGCACAAAGGGCACACTTGACACAAAAGACTGTTTGGGTTTGGAGTGATCACTTAATGATCATTGCATGGTCTTCTTCCTGAAATGGGTTACAAAGGCCCTCTTCCCATCTCTATGAATCCCTTACATAAATGTTTACGCAGATTGATTCATTGCTTTCTTTTTATTTATAAAGATCTCTTAAACTGTTTTGTAATTTTGTAATTTGTATTGTGTTATTGCAGGGCTCCCTTGTAAAATAGATCTACATCTCAATGGGACTCTGCTGAAATGAAATATTAGGTGTAACGATTGTCGTCTGGAGAAGGAAAAGAGGACCAAAGTGCAGCGTGGTACTTATTCATAATAATTTTAATAAATTCTGTGAGGTGCAACAAAAACACTAAACAGAAAATAACTACCCACAACCCATAGTGGGAGAACAGGCTGCCTAAGTATGGTTCTCAATCAGAGACAACGATTTCCAGCTGCCTCTGATTGGGAACCATACCAGGCCAAACACATAGATATAGAAAACATAGAACACAAAACATAGAATGCCCACCCCAACTCACGCCCTGACCAAACTAAAATAGAGACATAAAAAAGGAACTAAGGTCAGGACGTGACATTAGGAGAATCTTTACACATATACCAGAGTTACTCAACACAGTTTGTGTTGTTTAAAGTTGCTTGGGCTGCACATCCCATATCCATCTGCTCAGCACAAATGCACAAAAGACAACCTTGAACGCCCCCATTACATTGTGAGTTGGGGATGCAGCCAGCCAGGGCTCAGTTTGTGACAGCATCTGTCTTGGTCTAATTTAGCCCTGCCAGACTAGCCGCCACAGCCGGTGGATTGGCCAACTGGCAGCCTGCTGTTAGTGTCCAAGGTACAATCTGTGGATGTGGCTCAAATGGATCCTTATTCCCTATGTAGTGCACTACTTTTGACCAGGGCCTATAGGATGCACTCTATAGGGAATCGGCTGCCATTTAGGACACAACCTGTGTAATTAATTGATTGGATTTAAATAGCGTTTTTTTTTAACCAACTGAGGTTCTCAAAGCTCTTTATATGGTAGGGGGAAACTCACCTCATCCACCACCAATGTGTAACACCCACCTAGGTGATGCACAGCGACCATTTTTTTGTGCCAGAACTCTCACCACACAGCAATTAGGTGGAGAGGTGAGGAGTGTACTGTTCTGCCACGTGACACTGCAGTATTCACTGGCTCCAGACTCTGAGCTTTGTTTTTTAGCAGAAGAGGTGAGTTTTTTACTTGGCTCCCTTCTGTATTCTGTTCCAAGGTCTCCAAGGTCACTGAGCTACCCAAGATAGACTCTGACCTTGCTCGCTAATTGCAAACTGACTCTGAAGCTGTAGGTCACGAAAGAAGGATTTTGTCCAGAGATTTTTAGTGCAGTGTTGCATTGAAGTATAGAGGAACATACAAACTCAAATATTGGATGAAAATCATGCAAACTTCAAGGCAAGTACTAGCAATCATGTTAGACACACACATTCACCAAAATAAATGTGCAGATATAAAAATTGATATTTTCATATTGGGTAAAAACCTTCAGGGCTATTGAGATAAGGTTCTTCAAATCTATATTCATAAAGTGGCAGTATACAGTTTGTTGAATCTAACTGAAGTATCTCTATCTGACATGAATGTGAAGCTCTGCATTTTGAATTTGACCTTTATCATAACAAGTATAGGGGTCATGGAAACACAAGCACACATTACTCAGTGTTAAAATATCATACACTTCTCAGATACAGGAGGCACACACACATATACACACACACATATACCTCAGTATATGTATAGGGGTCAGTTTACAAGTATAGGGGTCAGTAGCTATATACAGGGTCAGTTCCAGTGTCAGTAGCTATATACAGGGTCCGTTCCAGGGTCAGTAGCTATACACAGGGTCAGTAGCTATATACAGGGTCGGTTCCAGGGTCAGTAGCTATATACAGGGTCTGTTCCAGGGTCAGTAGCTATATACAGGGTCAGTAGCTATATACAGGGTCAGTTCCAGGGTCAGTAGCTATATACAGGGTCTGTTCCAGGGTCAGTAGCTATATACAGGGTCAGCAGCTATATACAGGGTCAGTTCCAGGGTCAGTAGCTATATATAGGGTCTGTTCCAGGGTCAGTAGCTATATACAGGGTCTGTTCCAGGGTCAGTAGCTATATACAGGGTCAGTAGCTATATACAGGGTCAGTTCCAGGGTCAGTAGCTATATACAGGGTCTGTTCCAGGGTCAGTAGCTATATACAGGGTCAGTAGCTATATACAGGGTCTGTTCCAGGGTCAGTAGCTATATACAGGGTCTGTTCCAGGGTCAGTAGCTATATACAGGGTCTGTTCCAGGGTCAGTAGCTATATACAGGGTCTGTTCCAGGGTCAGTAGCTATATACAGGGTCTGTTCCAGGGTCAGTAGCTATATACAGGGTCTGTTCCAGGGTCAGTAGCTATATACAGGGTCAGCAGCTATATACAGGGTCAGTTCCAGGGTCAGTAGCTATATATAGGGTCTGTTCCAGGGTCAGTAGCTATATACAGGGTCTGTTCCAGGGTCAGTAGCTATATACAGGGTCAGTAGCTATATACAGGGTCAGTTCCAGGGTCAGTAGCTATATACAGGGTCTGTTCCAGGGTCAGTAGCTATATACAGGGTCAGTGCCAATGCCATATTTACAATGTGCAGAGATACTGGAGTGGTAGTTTTGTATAAAACATATCAGGATATATGATTGAGGACCTTATTACTATTAACACGTTTTTCTTTCTGTATTTTTTAAAATGAATATACAGTTGAAATCAGAAGTTTACACAGTCAACTTAGTGTATGTACATTTCTGACACACTGAAATTATGGTACAGTGAATTATAACTTAAATAATATGTCTGTAAACAATTGTTGGAAAATTACGTGTCATGCACAAAGTAGATGTCCTCACCGACTTGCCAAAACTGTAGTTTTTTAACAAGACATTTGTGGGGTGGTTAAAAGACAAGTTTTAATGATTCCAACCTAAGTGTATGTAAACTTCAGATTTTTTAACCCCTTTTCTCCCCAATTTCGTGATATCCAATAGGTAGTTACAGTCTTGTCCCATTGTTGCAACTCCCATGCAGACTTGGGAGAGGTGAAGTTCGAGAGCCATGCGTCCTCTGAAACATGACCTCGCCAAGCCGCACTGCTTCTTGACACGCTTCTCACTTAACCCGGAATCCAGCTGCACCAATGTGTTGGAGGAAACACAGCTGGCGACCGAAGCCAGTGTGCATGCACCCGGCCCCCCTCAAGGAGTCACTAGACCACGATGGGACAAGGACATCCCAAACCCGGCCAAACCCTCCTCTAACCTGGACGACGCTGGGCCAATTGTATGCCGCCTCATGGGTCTCCCAGTCACAGCCGGCTGCGACAGAGCCAGGGATCGAACCCGGATCTGTAGTGACGCCTCTAACACTGATCAGTGCCTTTGACTGCTGTGCCACTCGGGAGGCTCTTGTATTTATATTTTGATCTAGAAAAGAGACTTTGGTCTTAAGTGTGACTCACTGATAAAATAAAATAACATTTTATTGAATTTAATTTTCAATAAAATAATATGATAAACAGAGTAGCAGCTGCATATATGATGATTGTATGTGAGTGTGTGGGTGGGTGTAGATTCAGAATGAATGTGTGTGTGGGTTATGTATGTGTGAGCAAATTATGTGTGTGTGTGGTGTGTGTGTTGGAGTTTCAGTATGAGTGTGTGTGCATAGAGTCAGTGCAAATCTAAAATAAAATGAAATGGTCAATGCAGATAGTCAAACTTGTTGCTCTGGGACTGCTTGTCATGCAGAAGCAGTGAGAACAGTCTATGTCTTGGGTGGCTGGAGTCTTTAACAATTTTCTCGGCCTTCCTTTCACACCGCCTGATATAGAGGTCCTGGATGGCAACGAGCTCAGCCCCAGTGATGTACTAGGCTGTCCGAACCACCCTCTGTAGTGCTATGTGATTGAGGGCGGTGCAGTTGCCATACCAGGTGGTGATGCAGCCAGTCAAGATGATCTCAATGGTGCAGCTGTAGAGTGTGGGCCCCATGCCCTCCTGGTTGGGAAGAGGCGCTGTCGCAATGTCGATGGGAAACCAGGCATGACTCCACCAGACATCCCAGTCAGACAAATCCAAAATAAAGGAACCACCTAGCTGGAAACTGAGGGATAAGTTGGAAACGTTGAAACTTTTAAAATGAAACCATCCATCAAGGTCAAATGGCCTAATTCTGTAGTGGTGGCGTTGTTTTGTTTTTCACACAACAACCTTGAGTAAGCAAAATGCAGGTTTTAAACCACTTTGAATTCACATGAACAATGACTCGGCTGATTTGTATTTTAAAAACCATGTGGCAGCATTAACATAGTATTACACCACGCCAAACAACCACCATCTACTACACAACCTGCAAGGCACCTAGAAACATTTCTCTCTTAAAGGTTTTATTTTAGTTTCTGACATCACAGCCACCTGAATTACCTAGCAAGCCACCATCTAGTTTACGATCCACAGTTTGTATTCTGTACCCTTCTGAAATACAATCAAATGAACAAAGTTCAGCTAAGATCAATAACACTTTCCCTTTCCAAGTGAAGGCATCTCCAATATAAACCCAGAGCCACTTAGTTACTTATCAACTGTGTGTGTATGTGTGTGTGCGTGTATATCTGTGTTTATGTGTATGTGTGTGTATGCGTGTGTGTGAGTGTAGACACACAAAGGTCGTCCTGAGACATTGCGGCTCAGGAAATTCACCCTATAGTGATCTTACACTACAGTATTCTAATCAGACTGCTAGAGGGACTATACAGAACGTTTGCCACTAGTGGTGCCACTGATCTAAAAATGGGTAAAGAATTAGAAACTGAACTTCCATAGTATCTTTAACTCTGAAGTTTACATTGTATGTGCAGCAGCCAAGCACGTTTTACTTTCTTGTTGTCTATAGTATGCGAACCTTTCTCCCTGTGCTGTCTTGCCTGTATTTACAATAAAACACCCGCATCTAAAGCACCTCTGCATTGCCAAACATACAGTATGTACTCCAAAAACTCTTAGAAAAGGCCAATATAGGGGTGTAATTTGGATGAAAATGATGTTGAATATAGCAATAAAATACATTCATTAATCTGACTCCAATATTATCTGAATAAATGCAGGAGGGAAGCGGGGAGGGAGGAAGGGAGGAGGAAGGGGGAGGGAGGAAGGGAGGAGGGAAGGAAAGAAGGAAGGAAGGGAGGGGAGGGAGGAAGGGAAGAGAGGGGGAGGGAGGAAAGAAGGACGTGGTGGGAGGGAGGGGGCAATCTAGGAAGTGCCAGCAGAGTAAGTCAGGATACCAGCCCACTAAGCTGGGGAAGGGAGGGAGAAGGGATGGAGGAAAGGAGTAAAGGGGAGAAGATAAGGGATGGAGTAGAGGGGAGAGGATAAGGGATGGAGTAGAGGGGAGAGGATAAGGGATGGAGTAGAGGGGAGAGGATAAGGGATGGAGTAGAGGAGAGAGGATAAGGGATGGAGTAGAGGAGAGGGGATAAGGGATGGAGGAGAGGGGAGAGGATAAGGGATGGAGTAGAGGAGAGAGGATAAGGGATGGAGGAGAGTAGAGGGGAGAGGATAAGGGATGGAGTAGAGGAGAGAGGATAAGGGATGGAGGAGAGGAGTAGAGGGGGGAGGATTGTTTTATTTTATTTATTTGTAAAAAAAAATATTTCACCTTTATTTAACCAGGTAGGCTAGTTGAGAACAAGTTCTCATTTGCAACTGCGACCTGGCCAAGATAAAGCATAGCAGTGTGAACAGACAACACAGAGTTACACATGGAGTAAACAATTAACAAGTCAATAACACAGTAGAAAAAAAGGGGTGGATAAGGGATGGAGTAGAGGGGAGAGGAAAAGGGATGGAGTAGAGGAGTAGAGGGGAGAGGAGAAGGGAGTAGAGGGGAGAGGATAAGGGATGGAGTAGAGGGGAAAGGATAAGGGATGGATAGAGGGGAAAGGATAAGGGATGGAGTAGAGGGGAAAGGATAAGGGATGGAGTAGAGGGAAAGGATAAGGGATGGAGTAGAGGGGAGAGGATAAGGGATGGAGTAGAGGGGAGAGGATAAGGGATGGAGGAGAGGAGTAGAGGGGAAAGGATAAGGGATGGAGTAGAGGGGAGAGGATAAGCGATGGAGTAGAGGGGAGAGGATAAGGGATGTAGGAGAGGGGAGAGGATAAGGGATGGAGTAGAGGTCATTTCCTAGACTATTCATGAGTTGCACCTCTGAAACTCAGTGGCATCGTTGCCATTGATAGCTATGTTCTACAGATGCCGCAGCATATTGATGCCTAAAGGTAGAACTGGGGCTAATGACTTTGAACTGAGGCTAATGACTGTGACATCTAAATGACCCTATAGGGGCTTGGGAATACCATGACATTGCTAAAGTAGACACATAGTAGAAAGCAACTTTGCCATCATTATCATGTTGTCAAATTTACTTTAGACTGATGTAAATGTTGTCAATAGCTAGCAAAGTTAGTAAAACAAAACAATGGCTAGCGAGCTACTGCCATGATTCTCCTGTGAGGATACAAAGGATCAGGTTACAGTGAGTCCACTCCACAGCGCTCTCTCTCTCTCCCGCAGAGGGGGGAGAAGGGTGAAGTTGGCTGTTTTATGAAAGTTATAAGTACCTGCAGGATTTTTTAAAATTGTACCTTTATTTAACTAGGCAAGTCAGTTAAGAACCAATTCTTATTTTCAATGATGGCCTAGTAACAGTGGGTTAATTGCCTTGTTCAGGGGCAGAATTACATATTTCTACCTTGTCAGCTTGGGGATTTGATCCTGCAACCTTTTGGTTACTAGTCCAACGCTCTAATCACTAGGCTACCTACCAAACACTCTCTCTCCCACTATTTCAGAAATGGAAGTTAAAAATACCTGTTACAACAGAGAGAAATTTTGTAGTACTGTAACATTCAAGGTTGGATAATGAAACACTATTTCTGTAATACAAACAGTTGTAATGGTCCGTGGGTACTTAAAGAACTGTTGTGTCAGATCAGTTGTTGTTTAGGGATCTCATTAAGGATGGTATAACAACATAACTGCATCTCTGAATGTGTCAGGTTTACATCCAAATGTTGTGGAATTTATAGGATTAAATATGAAACAATTTGTGAGAAGACGAAATGTGATTTTGGCCTTCTGCATGAGAATTGTTTTTAATAGAAAAGTTTTACCAAGTCAGTAACCACGCCCACGTGAGCACAGACATTGTGGCAATGGGATGGTACCGCCCTCCAAGGAGAGTGCTCGCAACAAAGCCTCCTTCACACATGCTGCCAAACATACACTCGTAAAACTGATTATCCTACCAATCCTTGACTTTGGCGATGTCATTTACAAAATAGCCTCCAACACTCTACTCAGCAAATTGGATGCAGTCTATCACAGTGCAATCTGTTTTGTCACCAAAGCCCCATATACTACCCACCATTGCGACCTGTATGCTCTCGTTGGCTGGTCCTCGCTACATATTCGTCGCCAAAGCCACTGGCTACAGGTCATCTATAAGTCTTTGCAAGGTAAAGCTCCGCCTTATCTCAGTTCACTGGTCACCATAGCAACACCCACCCGTAGCACGCGCTGCAGCAGGTATATTTCAGTGGTCATCCCCAAAGCCAACACCTACTTTGGCCGCCTTTCCTTCCAGTTCTCTGCTGCCAATGACTGGAACGAATCAAAACAAAAAAATCACTGACGTTCAGCCCATCTGTAAATAGCCCATCCAACCAACTACATACCTCATCCCCATGTTGGGTTTTGTTTTTCTGCTCTTTTGCACACCAGTATTTCTGCACATCCTTATCTGCACATACAGTGGGGCAAAAAAGTATTTAGTCAGCCACCAATTGTGCAAGTTCTCCCACTTAAAAAGATGAGAGAGGCCTGTAATTTTCATCATAGGTACACTTCAACTATGAAAGACAAAATGAGAAAAAAAATCTAGAAAATCACATTGTAGGATTTTTTATGAATTTATTTGCATGTTTTTCATCAGCGGGGACTGGGAAACTGGTCAGAATTGAAGAAGTGATGGATGGCCCTAATACAGGGAAACTCTTGAGGAAAACCGGTTTCAGTCTTACAGAGATTTGAGACTGGGTCGTAGGTTCACCTTCCAGCAGGACAATGACCCTAAGCATACTGCTAAAGCAACACTCGAGTGGTTTAAGGGGAAACATTTAAATGTCTTAAAATGGCCTAGTCAAAGCCCAGACCTCAATCCAATTGAGAATATGTGGTATGACTTATAGATTGCTGTACACTAGCGAAACCCATCCAACTTGAAGGAGCTGGAGCAGTTTTGCCTTGTGGAATGGGCAAAAATCCCAGTGGCTAGATGTGCCAAGCTTATAGAGACATACCCCAAAAGCTTGCAGCTGTAATTGCTGCAAAAGGTGGCTCTACAAAGTATTGACTTTGGGGGGTGAATAGTTATGCACACTCAAGTTCTGTTTTTTTGGTCAAAATGTCATAAAAAAGATTTTCTATTTTCAAAGTGGTAGGCATGTTGTGTAAATCAAATGATACAACCCCCCCCAAAAAAAAAAAACTTTTTAATATTTCATCCCTATTTTAATTCCAGGTTGTAAGGCAACAATATAGGAAAAATGCCAAGGGGGTGAATACTTTCGCAAGCCACTGTACAACTATTATTTTCCCTCAAGGACAATTCAGAGAAACTATTTGCTGACTGCTACAAAGAGGGGAATGTAAGGAACTTAATTTTCCTCACATACCATCCCAGGCATGGCACAGTGCTATAAGAGCACACTACCCCTATGTCAAGAGAGGGTCAGAGGACTAGACATTGAGGAAATTGAAGCAACCTCATTCTACCTCTACACGTCTGGGACAGAAATGGTGCATGGCATCCTCATGCAGTTCCAGCAGGACATTATTACAGCATCAAAGAGAGAGCACAGCAGGAAAAGCTCTCTCTCTGTGACGACTCCCCCATCCTGAGTGAGTCTGGTCACATCTCTTCAAACTGGAGAGAGCTGGAGAGAGACATGGTGGAGCTCAGAGAGCTAGTCCACACAATATAGACAGAACAAACCCACAAAACAGAACAGCACAACATACCTCCAACAAGACCCGGACGGCAGAAATTGGAGATGGACGGCTGTCTGAGAGAGCAGGCTTCTCAACAGGGAAAATTGTCCTCATGTGTGATACCTATATCCCCCCAATATAATCCCCATACTTTAACTATGACAGCTTCTCCATCCAAGAAGGGGAGATCAACAATTTCCAGGCTCTGGGACATGTACTAGTCTGTGGCGACCTAAATGCCAGAACTGGACAAGAACCTGACACCCTCAGCACACAGGGGGACAAACACCTACCTGGAGGTGACAACATTCTCTCCCCCATATGCCCCCCTATACACAACTACGACAACGTAACCAACAAAAACAGGTCACCTCCTGCAGCTCTGTCGGACGCAGGGTATGTACATAGTTAATGCTTCTAGGGGACTCTTATGGTAGGTACACATATAGCACATCTCCTGGCAGTAGTACTGTAGACTGCTTTATCACTGACCTCAACTCAGAGTCTCTTAGTGTGTTCACAGTCAGTCCACTGACACCCCTATCAGATCACAACAAAATCACACTGTACTTGAACAGAGCTTTGCTCAATCAAATCACATTTTATTTGTCACATACACATGGTTAGCAGATGTTGATGCGAGTGTAGCAAAATGCCTGTGCTTCTGGTTCCGACCATGCAGTAATATCTAACAAGTAATCTAACCTAACAGTTTCACAACAACTACCTTATGCACACAAGTGTAAAGGAATGAATAAGAATATGTACATATAAATATATGGATGAGTGATGGCCGAATGGTATAGGCAAGATGCAGTAGATGGTATAGAGTACAGTATATACATATGAGATGAGTAATGTAGGGTATGTAAACATTATATAAAATGGCACTGTTTAACTTTTTATGGCTGCAGGGGCAGTATTGAGTAGCTTGGATGAAAGCTGTCCATATCAAACGGCCTGCTCCTCAGTCATAGTTACTAATATTTGCATATTATTATTAGTATTGGATAGAAAACACTCTAAAGTTTCTAAAACTGTTTGAATGATGTCTGTGAGTATAAAATAACTCATATTGGCAGGTAAAATCCTGAGTTGAAATCAAAACAGGAAGTCAGAAATCTGAGCTTGTATGTATTCACCAGAGTCCCCAATGAAATCCCCTTGAGATATGAATGATGTTGCACTGCCTAGGGGTTCCACTAGATGTCATCCATCAATATAAATTATAATGAGGCTTCTATGTTGTTGTGGGAGTGAATGAGAGCGGAATATATCAGATGTCCATCAAGCAGCCATTTTGTGATCTCACTTTTTCCTCATGGTAGTCACTTGTGTTCCATTGCTCACGTAGACAAGAAGGAATACTCCGGTTGGAACTTTATTGAAGCTATATGTTAAAAACATCCTAATGGTTGATTCTATACTTAGTTTGAAATGTTTCTTCGACCGGTAATATCACTTTTTGAAGTTTTTTGTCCGATATAACGTTAACCAGAATTAGCGTTTGGATATGTATAAATCAAATCAAATCCAATTTTATTTGTCACATACACATGGTTAGCAGATGTTAATGCGAGTGTAGCGAAATGCTTGTGCTTCTAGTTCCGACAATGCAGTAATAACCAACAAGTAATCTAACTAACAATTCTAACTAACAATTCCAAAACTCCTGTCTTATACAGACAAGTGTAAGGGGATAAAGAATATGTACATAAAGATATATGAATGAGTGATGGTACAGAGCGGCATAGGCAAGATACTGTAGATGGTATCGAGTACAGTATATACATATGAGATGAGTATGTAAACAAAGTGGCATAGTTAAAGTGGCTAGTGATACATGTATTACATAAAGATGCAGTAGATGATATAGAGTACAGTATATACGTATACATATGAGATGAATAATGTAGGGTATGTAAACATTATATTAGGTAGCATTGTTTAAAGTGGCTAGTGATATATTTACATCATTTCCCATCAATTCCCATTATTAAAGTGGCTGGAGTTGAGTCAGTGTGTTGGCAGCAGCCACTCAATGTTAGTGTTGGCTGTTTAACAGTCTGATGGCCTTGAGATAGAAGCTCCTTTTCAGTCTCTCGGTCCCAGCTTTGATGCACCTGTACTGACCTCGCCTTCTGGATGATAGCGGGGTGAACAGGCAGTGGCTCGGGTGGTTGTTGTCCTTGATGATCTTTATGGCCTTCCTGTAACATCGGGTGGTGTAGGTGTCCTGGAGGGCAGGTAGTTTGCCCCCGGTGATGCTTTGTGCAGACCTCACTACCCTCTGCAGAGCCTTACGGTTGTGGACGGAGCAGTTGCCGTACCAAAATAGGACACCCTGTTCATCTTGTATTTTTATACAGCCCGACAGAATGCTCGCAATTGTGCATCTGTAAAAGTTTGAGTGTTTTTGGTGACAAGCCGAATGTCTTCAGCCTCCTGAGGTTGAAGGGGCTCTGTTGCGCCTTCTTCACCACGCTGTCTGTGTGGGTGGACCATTTCAGTTTGTCCGGGATGTGCACGCCGGGGAACTTAAAACCTTTCATCTTCTCCACTACTCTCCCGTCGATGTGGATATGGGGCTGCTCCCTCTGCTGTTTCCTGAAGTCCACGATCATCTCCTTTGTTTTGTTGACATTGAGTGCGAGGTTATTTTCCTGACAGCAAACTCTGAGGGCCGTCACCTCCTCCCTGTAGGCCGTCTCGTCGTTGTTGGTAATCAAGCCTACCACTGTTGTGTTGTCTGCAAACTTGATGATTTGAGTTGGAGGCGTGCATGGCCACGCAGTCATGGGTGAACAGGGAGTACAGGAGGGGGCTGAGAACACACCCTTGTGGGTCCCCAGTGTTGAGGATCAGCGGGGTGGAGATGTTACCTACCCTCACCACCTCGGGGAGGCCCGACCCAAGGTCACGAGCTTAATGACGAGTTTGGAGGGTACAATGGTGTTAAATGCTGAGCTGTAGTCGATGAAAAGCATTCTTACATAGGTATTCCTCTTGTCCAGATGGGTTAGGCAGTGTGATTGCGTCGTCTGTGGACCTGCTGGGGTTGTAAGCAAATTGGAGTGGTTCTAGGGTGTCAGGTAAGGTGGAGGTGATATGGTCCTTGACTAGGCTCTCAAAGCTCTTCACGATGACGGAAGTGAGTGGTACGAGCAGTAGTCATTTAGCTCAGTTACCTTAGCTCTCTTGAGAACAGGAATAATGGTGACCCTCTTGAATCACGTGGGAACAGCAGACTGGGTTAAGGATTGATTGAATATGTCCGTGAACACACCAGCCAGCTGGTCTGCGCATGCTCTGAGGACGCCGCCGGGAAGGCCGCCTGGGCTTGCAGCCCTGCGAGGGTTAACATGTTTAAATGTTTTACTCACGTTGGCTGCAGTGAAGGAGAGCCCGCAGGTTTTAGTAGCGGGCCGTGTCAGTGGCACTGTATTGTCCTCAAAGTGAGCAAAGAAGTTGTTTAGTTAGTCTGGGAGCAAAACATTGTGATCCGCGACGGGGCTGGTTTTTCTTTTGTAGTCCGTGATTGACTGTAGACCCTGCCACATGCCTCTCATGTCTGAGCCATTGAATTACGACTCTACTTTCACCTCTCAGCTTCCCTATCAAATCAAAACATTTCAAGCAGACAACCTATGAAAATTAACAACAATGACAAACGGTTTGGTGAAGAATGCAAAAACCTAAGAAATTGAGAAACCTATCCAACCAAAAACATAAAGATCCAGAAAACCTGACTCTACGCCTTCACTATGGTGAATCACTAAAACCATACAGAAATACATTACGGAAAAAGGAGGAACAGCAAATCAGAAATCACCTCAATGCAATTGAAGAATCCATAGATTCTAACCACTTCTGGGAAAATTGGAAAACTCTAAACAAACAACAACACGGAGATGTATGGATAAACTTACTTGTCTAATCCTTTTGGATCTATAAACAAAGAATAAACAGCAAAATCATATACATGATCAAATACAAATCTTAGAATCAACTATTAAAGACTACCAGAACCCACTGGATTCTCCAATTGTTTTGAATGATCTACAGTAGAGGTCGACCGATTAATCGGAATGGACGATTAATTAGGGCCGTTTTCAAGTTTTCATAACAATCGGAAATCGGTATTTTTGGACACCAATTATTAATTTTTTTAACACCTTTATTTAACTAGGTGTCATGCATAGGTGTAATAGGTGGCAGGGAAGTCAGGTGCAGGAGAGTCAAATGGAGTGTAAAATGGAGTCTTTTAATAAATCCACGGAGTATGCTCCATAACACTAAATGTACATAAACACACAAACATGGGTACGAGGACCCGACGCGCACCTATACAACAATCACACTACACTGACAATAAAACAATCTCTGACAAAGACATGAGGGGAAACAGAGGGTTAAATACACAACAGGTAATGAATGGGATTGAAAACAGGACAAAAAAAAATTCTACAACCACCTAAAAGGAAGCAATTCCCAAACCTTCCATAACAAAGTCATCACCTACAGAGAAATAAACCTGGAGAAGAGCCCCCCAAGCAAGCTGGTCCTGGGGCTCTGTTCACAAACACAGACCCCACAGAGGCCCAGGTCAGCAACACAATTAAACCCAACCAAATCATGAGAAAACAAAAAGATAATTACTTGACACCTTGGAAAGAATTTACCAAAAAAACAGAGCAACCTAGAATGCTACTTGGTCCTAAACAGAGAGTACACAGTGGCAGAATAACTGACCACCGTGGCAGAATAACTGACCACCGTTACTGACCGAACCTTAAGGAAATCTTTGACTATGTACAGACTCAGTGAGGCCGACGAAGGCAGATCTGGCTCTCAAGAGAAGACAGGCTATGTGCACACTGCCCCGAAAAATGAAGTGGAAACTGAGCTGCATTTCCTAACCTCCTGCCAAATGTATGAACATATTAGAGACACATATTTGCCTCAGATTATACAGACCTACAAAGAATTCAAAAACAAATCCAATTTTGAAAAACTCCCATATATATTGAGTAAAATACCACAGTGTGCAATCACAAAAGCAAGATTTGTGACTTGTTGCCACAAGAAAAGGGCAACCAGTAAAGAACAAACACAATTGAAAATAAAACCTACATTTAAGTTAATTTATTTACCATTTTGTACTTAGCTGTACGTAGCTATTTGCACATCATTACAACGCTGTACATATACAGTTGAAGTCAAGAAGTTTACATACAGTTTACATCATTCAATTTCATTTTACAACCACTCCACAAATGTCTTGTTAAGACAAACTACAGATTTGGCAAGTCGTTTAGGACATCTACTGTGCATGACACAAGTAATTTTCCCAACAATTGAATACAGAAAGATAATTTCACTAATAATTCACTGTATCAGAATTCCAGTACGTCAGAAGTTTACAAACACTAAGTTGACTGTGCCTTTAAACAGCTTGGAAAATTATGTCATGGTTTTAGAAGCTTCTGATAGGCTAATTGACATCATTTGAGTCAATTGGAGGTGTACATGTGGATGTATTTCAAGGCATACCTGCAAACTCAGTGCCTCTGCTTGGCATCATGGGAAAATCAAAAGAAATCACCAAAGACCTCATTAAAAAATTTCGCAATTTCCAAATGCCTGAAGATACCACGTTCATCTGTACAAACAATAGTACGCAAATAGAAAAACCATAGGACCACGCAGCAGTCATACTGCTCAGGAAGGAGACGGGTTCTGTCTCCTAGAGATGAACATACATTGGTGTGAAAAGTGCAAATCAATCCCAGAACAACAGCAAAGGACCTTGTGAAGATGCTGGAGGAAACAGGTACAAAGTATCTATATCCACAGTAAAACGAGTCCTATATCAACATAACCTGAAAGGCCGCTCAGCAAGGAGGAAGCCGCCATAAAAAAAGCCAGACTATGGTTTGCCAACTGCACATGGGGACAAAGATCATACTTTTTGGAGAAATGTCCTCTGCTCTGATGAAACAAAAATATAACTGTTTGGCCATAATGACCATCATCATGTTTGGAGGAAAAAAGGGGAGGCCTGCAAGCCAAAGAACATCATCCCATCCGTGAAGCATGGGGGTGGCAGTATCATGTTGTGGGGGTTCTTTGCTGCAGGAGGGACTGGTGCACTTCACAAAATAGATGGCATCCTGAGGGAGGAAAATTATGTGGATATATTGAAGCAACATCTCAAGACATCAGTCGGGAAGTTAAAGCTTGGTCGCAAATGGGTCTTCCAAATGGACAATGACCCCAAGCATACTTCCAGATTTGTGGCAAAATGGCTTAAGGACAACAAAGTCAAGGTATTGGAGTGGCCATCACAAAGCCCTGACCTCAATCCTATAGAAAATGTGTGGGCAAAACTGAAAAAGCATGTGCGAGCAAGCATGCCTACAAACCTGACTCAGTTACACCAGCTCTGTCAGGAGGAAGAGGCCAAATTCACTCAACTTATTGTGGGAAGCTTGTGGAAGGCTACCTGAAACGTTTGACCTAAGTTAAATAATGTAAAGGCAATGCTACCAAATACTAATTGAGTGTATGTAAACTTCTGACCCACTGGGATTGTGATGAAAGAAATAAAAGCTGAAATAGAATGATTTATCTACTATTATTCTGACATTTCACAATCTTAAAATAAAGTGGTGATCCTAACTGACCTAAGACAGGGAATTTTTATTATGATTAAATGTCGGGAATTATGAAAAACTAAGTTTAAATATATTTGGCTAAGGTGTATATAAACGTCCGACATCAACAGTACAGAATATGACATTTGAAATGTCTTTATTATTTTGGAATAGTAAATACATATACAGTAAATGTTTTATTGTTATCTATTTCACTTGCTTTGGCAATGTAAACATATTTTTCCCACGAAAAGAAGTCCCTTTTAATTGAAATTGAATTGAAAATTGAGAGAGCGAGAGATATGGAGGAGATATTGAGCGATGTTTTGAAGGAGAGAAACATCAAACAAACCCCCACATGGGTTATATGTAACTTCCTCCTGAACTACCCTAATACATTTTTCTGACTTTATTTTTTTATTTCCTGGCCAGTTCCCTGTGCTCTTTCTCTCTCATTCTCACCACCACTCTGACCTTCACTCAATTCAATTCAAGGGGCTTTATTGGCATGGCAAACATGTGTTAACTCACTCTCACTCTCACCACCACTCTGACCTTCACTCAATTCAATTCAAGGGGCTTTATTGGCATGGCAAACATGTGTTAACGCACTCTCACTCTCACCACCACTCTGACCTTCACTCAATTCAATTCAAGGGGCTTTATTGGCATGGCAAACATGTGTTAACGCACTCTCACTCTCACCACCACTCTGACCTTCACTCAATTCAATTCAAGGGGCTTTATTGGCATGGCAAACATGTGTTAACGCACTCACTCTCACCACCACTCTGACCTTCACTCAATTCAATTCAAGGGGCTTTATTGGCATGGCAAACATGTGTTAACGCACTCTCACTCTCACCACCACTCTGACCTTCACTCAATTCAATTCAAGGGGCTTTATTGGCATGGCAAACATGTGTTAACGCACTCTCACGTTTATGTTTATGTGTTTGTGTTTGTGTGTTCATGTTTGTGCGTATTTACGTGTTTGTGCGTGTGTCTTTCTGTATGTGTGCTTCTGTGTGTGTGTGTGTGTGTGTGTCAATAAGAGCTAGCTGGCTGAGGAATCCAGAGCTGTGCTGTGGCCACTAGAGAAACGACACGTTCTACCTGCCCTGGAGCTCTCCATTTTAAAATGGTGACCTTTGAGTTAAAGGGGGCAGCAATGACACAGCTCTTTTAAGAATTTCAATCCACTTCAGACACGTACAGAGAGTGCTCTCAGCACTAGGAGGGTGGAACACACATCATCATATCTAAATCTTGGAGAGGGTTGTTGGGCCTATTGCTATTCCACAGTAATCTGAAACACATACTGATACTACCGTATAGCACATACTTTTTTTCATTCTTGCTAAGAGGATGAATATCAAATTCCACCAGATTGACCTTTTATCATCACTCAATCCACATTCTTTACTGTTTATACTACAATTTTTCTTTTATAGATTTGTCCCTCCTGGAGGAATGCCTGGGCTGATGCAAGCTGAAGAAACCAACATGGCTGCATATCTGATTGAGACCTTTCCTCTTCTTTCCCGAGCCAGCGATCAATTAATTCTAAACTCCTCTCAGTCTTGTCTCCTCTCCTTTGTCTCTTCGTTCTCATCTCCTCTCTCTATATAGTCACACAGCAGACTCAATACTAATAATTTATCTCCTGTCTCTTTGGCTGTGTTCCTAATAATGCCCTTGTCATACTATACCTATCTGATTCAGGGGGTTGAGTTTTCAGTGTGCAATACAAGCGTGAGAGTGATTTAACAAAAGGTAAACTATAAATGTGAAATTAACTGTGTTTGCAGTGTGCATTTTTTGTTGTTGGTACTGCTTTATAGTATAGCCTAGAATCCACGATGGAGATCATAATGGTTTGCCATTTGCCTGTGACAAGCCAGCTGTTCCTTTGATGTGTGAGGTGCCACAGAGGACGAGAGGCTGTCTCTGCCCTGTCACACCATATCTATCCAGCATTTCATCTCCATCTATCAGGGAATGGAAGAGAGTTATTCTCTTCTTATCAACAACCAATCTGGAATCATAACATGATGCATCCTCCACCAGAAGAGAAAAGTGTGTGTGTGTGTGTGTGTGTGTGTGTGTGTGTGTGTGTGTGTGTGTGTGTGTGTGTGTGTGTGTGTGTGTGTGTGTACTTAACGTGGGCCGTTTCAGTCTTCCCCCTGCTCATAGGTGGCAGTAGGTGGATTGAGAGCAATAACAAACAAACAAGCCCAAAAATATAAAAAACATACAAAGAACACTATTCTCCAACCACTTCATACCAGATGGAACACTATTCCCCAACCTCTTCAAACCAGATGGAAAACTATTACCCAACCTCTTTAAACCAGATGGAACACTATTCCCCAACCTCTTTAAACCAGATAGAACACTATTCCCCAACCTCTTCATACCAGATGGAACACTATTCCCCAACCTCTTTAAACCAGATGGAACACTATTCCCCAACCTCTTCAAACCAGATGGAACACTATTACCCAACCTCTTTAAACCAGATGGAACACTATTCCCCAACCTCTTCACACCAGATGGAACAGTATTACCCAACCTCTTTAAACCAGATGGAACACTATTCCTCAACCTCTTCAAACCAGATGGAACACTATTACCCAACCTCTTTAAACCAGATGGAACACTATTCCCCAACCTCTTCACACCAGATGGAACAGTATTACCCAACCTCTTTAAACCAGATGGAACACTATTCCCCAACCTCTTCATTCCACATGAATTCTCTCCTAGTTGAGCAGTACTGTCATGTCACCCAGCAGCCAACCAAGGACAGCCCAAAGACAGAAACTGCATCTAAATATTTCATTTAAATGCAGAGCAACAGAATGAAATGAAAACGATCGGCTTATTTTTGTCTGCGGCTGAAATGGCACCCGATTCCCTACATAGTGCACTACTTTTGAGCACTCCATTGGCCCTGGTAAAAAGTAGCGCATTATATAAGGAAAATGGTGCCATTTGGTATGCAGTGATAAGGGTTCGGACTAGGTAGGTTTCTTAGAGGAACAGAGAGGCTAAATACACTGCAGCAAGACAAAGCACAGTGAGCACAATGTTATTGAGTGAGTGAGAGACTGGGCAAGAACAGGACAAGTTAAATAAAACATATACATTGCTCAAAGCTGGTATAAACTCCACAGAATGTAGAGGGGAAAGAGAGAAGGAGGGAGGGAAACAGAGAGAGAAAGATTAAACTAAAGAGTAGAGAGGAAATTAAAGAGAATAACCGGTGAGAGAGAGGAAGCAAGATAGAGAGGAAGCGAGAGAGATGAGAAGCGCGCAAGAGAGAGAGGAAGCGAGAGAGATGAGAAGTGAGAGAGAGATGAGAAGAAAGATAGATGAGAAGAGAGATGAGAAGAGGGTGAGAGAGATGAGAAGAGAGAGAGGAAGCAAGAGAGATGAGAAGTGAGAGAGAGATGAGAAGAAAGAGAGATGAGAAGAGAGAGAGAGGAAGCGAGAGAGAGATGAGAAGAAATAGAGATAAGAGAGATGAGAAGAAAGAGAGATGAGAAGAGGGTGAGAGAGATGAGAAGAGGGGGAGAGAGATGAGAAGAGAGAGAGAGAGGAAGCGAGAGAGATGAGAAGAAAGAGAGATGAGAAGAGAGATGAGAAGAAAGAGAGATGAGAAGTGAGAGAGAGATGAGAAGAAAGAGAGATGAGAAGAGGGTGAGAGAGATGAGAAGAGGGTGAGAGAGACAGAGATGGAGAAAGAAACATTGAACGACAGACAAGAGACAGAGTGAGAGAGAGAGACAGGGCAGACAGAGAGGAAAGAAAGAGAAAAACAGGAAGAGGAAGAGAAATGGAGGGAAGGAGAGGTAAGACACCAGGCAGCATTTTCTGCTGATTGTGAGAGAGGGGCAGACAGAGAGACACAGAGAGAGGCAGGGTAGAAAGAGACAGAGAGAGACAGAAGAGAGAGGGGGATGGAGAGAGAAAAGACAAGGTCCCGGAAAACTCAAACCTGTGTTTAAAATACATGCTGCCTCTTTACCTCAACCCCCCCCCACACACACACACACACACACACACCACGGCAGTGTTGTCTGGTGATTGAGTAGAAGACGTTCTGCTGGGTTGGCTGCAGCCTCTTCACCAACACCAAGCTGTCCTAACCAATTAGGGCTTGTCTTGTCTGACTGGCTAATATAACACAAAGTGACTGAACTTTTTAGAGGAGAGGGTGAGGGATAGAGACAGGGAGAATGAGGGAGAGAGGGAGGGTGGGTGGGTGGGGAGAGGGAGATATAGGGAGAGGGAGGGACACGGAGGGACACGGACAATGAGGGAGAGGGAGAGACGGAGAGGGGAATTGTTTTGCTGTGTTTGTCTGGATTGTTGGCGAAGGGGTTTGTATGCGAAGATAGACACACAAAAAACAAAACATCCCTGGTGCAGTTTGTCCACATCCACATACTGTAACATCGATAGCACACCTTACTCACACCGTGTTATTTTGGATGGGGCTACCTTGGGTGAATCGATGCCGGCCCAGGAACATATGGTATGTGGGTAAATTATGGTCAAGCTCTCACTGCCAGATACAGAGACTTATAGAGATGTATCTGTGAGGGTGGTGGATTGCCCTGCCAGATACTGAGACTCATCTTGCCAGATACTGAGACATAGAGATATATCAGTGAGGGTGTACGGCTGCTACAGCCTTGCTACACTGACAGATACTAAGCCTCAAAAATACATATCTGTGTGGGTGTTGGGTTGCTACATCTCTGCCAAACTGCCAGATAGTGACACTCATATCATACCAATGTATCTGTGTGGGTGTTGTGTTGCTACATCTCTGCTAAACTGTGGCAGGAGCGGGGAGCTCTGTGCAGGGCACCTTCCTCTGCCTGTCAACCCTTCCATCCAATTGGAGGAGGTAATGTTCCATCCTTTCCCATGCTGTTCACTCTTCCTCATCTACACTCCCAGGAACAAAGACTGTTCTCCCAGGACACACTGGGAGAGGATACAATGTCTATGGACGTTGTATGAATATTCTGTAGGAGACTTGGCAGTTGGTACCATGGGTCACATACAAACTGACTGTCAACTAGTGCTCAAAAGATTGCAGAGCAATCTCATCAGATCAACTGCAATGACCAGATTGAGCATGATCCCCAGGTGGCATTCTCCTAACTGTTCAGGAATAGCTTTACGTCTGAATCCCGGATCAAAACAAGTAATGGGGCAGCAATTTTGTTATTTTTCAAATGAAGGAGTATGTCTTTAAGTCTGGATAGCTGATCCCGATCCTGATCCCGATCCCCAGTCTGCATGGGAACAAGGGATGTAGATCTCTGTGCCTGCAGGGCTCTAGTCCTCTGTGTCCTTTAAACATCACCAGCATTGACCCCCGATCAATTCCTACTTATTCAGTCCAGTTCTCCCCTTCTCTCTTCTCCCCTGACACAATATACCTTGGGGAGTGTGTGTGTGTGTGTGTGTGTGTGTGTGTGTGTGTGTGTGTGTGTGTGTGTGTGTGTGAACCAGAGCTCTGATATTTGTAATAAACAGAATGCCACTTTGTTGAGTCATCTTGTGTACCTAGCTATACGCCTCATCTCTATTATCTGATTGGAGTGTCAACGTCAACAACAGGAGGTCCTCAGAATATCACTTAATGGACTCATTCCTTTCATCTTCTAGAAGAGCAGAGGGCCTTTGGAATATATTGATCTTCAAAGTCGGAAATTTACATTCACTTTAGCCAAATGCATTTAAAATCAGTTTCACACAATTCCTGACATTTAATCCAAGTTAATCCCTGTCTTAGGTCAGTTAGGATCACCACTTTATTTTAAGAATGTGATATGTCATATTAATAGTAGAGAATAATTTATTTCAGCTTTTATTTCTTTCATTACATTCCCAGTGGGTCAGAGGTTTACATACACGCAATTATTATTTGGTAGCATTGCCTTTAAATTGTTTAACTTGGGTCAAACGTTTCAGGTAGCCTTCCACAAGCTTCCCATAACAAGTTGAGTGAATTTTGGCCCATTCCTCCTGACAAAGCAGGTGTAACTGAGTCAGGTTTGTAGGCCTCCTTGCTCGCACACACTTTTTCAGTTCTGCCCACACATTTTCTAAAGAATTGAGGTCAGGGCTTTGTGATGGCCACTCCAATACCTTGACTTTGTTGTCCTTAAGCCATTTTGCCACAACTTTGGAAGTTTGGAAGAGCCATTTGCGAACAAGCTTTAACTTCCTGACTGATGTCTTGAGATGTTCCTTCAATATATTCACATAATTTTCCTCTTTCATGATGCCATCTATTTTGTGAAGTGAACCAGTCTCTCCTGCAGCAAAGCACCCCCACAACATGATGCTGCCACCCCCATGCTTCACGGATGGGATGGTGTTCTTTGGCTTGCAGGCCTCCCCTTTTTTCCTCCAAACATGATGATGGTCATTATGGCCAAACAGTTATATTTTTGTTTCATCAGACCAGAGGACATTTCTCCAAAAGTATGATCTTTGTACCCATGTGCAGTTGGCAACCGTAGTCTGGCTTTTTTTATGATGGTTTTTGAGCAGTGGCTTCTTCCTTGTTGAGTGGCCTTTCAGGTTATGTCGAGGTAGGACTCGTTTTACTGTGGATATAGATACGTTTGTACCGGTTTCCTCCAGCATCTTCACAAGGTTCTTTGCTGTTGTTCTGGGATTGATTTGCACTTTTCACACCAAAGTATGTTAATCTCTAGGAGACAGAACGTGTCTCCTTCCTGAGCGGTATGACAGCTGCTTCGTCCCAGGGTGTTTATACTTGTGTACTTTTATTGTTTATACAGATGAACGTGGTACCTTCAGGCGTTTGGAAATTTCTCCCAAGGATGAACCAGGTCTACAATTTCTTTCTGAGGTCTTGGGTGATTTCTTTAGATTTCCCCATGATGTCAAGCAAAGAGGCCTGATTTGGAAGGTAGGCCTTGAAATACAGCCACAGGTACACAGGTACACCTAATGTCAATTAGCCTATCAGAAGCTTCTAAAGCCATGACATAATTTTCTGGAATTTTCCAAGCTGTTTATAGGCACAGTCAACCTAGTGTTTGTAAACTTCTGACCCACTGGAATTGTGATACACTGACCCACTGGAATTGTGATAGTCCCTGTGTGTGAATTCTGGGAATTAAATATGGGAATATGCAGTCTTGGCCAGATTGCCAGTTACCGTCTCCATCTGCACAGCGAATGCTTGTGTCATCTCTCCATAATTCAATGTGGCATGTTCTCATATAGATTGCCCCATGCAGATGACTCTGTGTGTGTGACTGTGTGTGTGTGTGTGTGTGTGCATGTGTGTGTATTCACATTAATAATCCGTCACTCTGTATACATTAGTATGTTTATGTATCAGTGGAATCAAAGATTGGAGCTCCAGCTGTTACTGTAAACCAATAACTGTAGATCACACTGTATGGTAGGACTGTTACTGTAGATCACTTAGTATGGTAGGATTGTTACTGTAAACCATGTACTGTAGATCACTCAGTATGGTAGGATTGTTACTGTAGATCAATGTATGGTAGGACTGTTACGGTAGATCATACTGTATTGTATGACTGTTACTGAGGATCACAATGTATTGTAGGACCGTTACTGTAGATCAATGTATTGTAGGACTGTTACTGTATATCATACTGTATGGTAGGACTGTTACCCTAGATCAATGTATTGTAGGACTGTTACTGTAGATCATACTGTATGGTAGGACTGTTACTGTAGATCACTCAGTATGGTAGGACTGTTACTGTAGATCACACTGTATGGTAAGACTGTTACTGTAGATCACAATGTATGGTAGGACTGTTACTGTAGATCACAATGTATGGTAGGACTGTTACTGCAGATCACAATGTATTGTAGGACTGTTACTGTAGATCACACTATGGCAGGACTGTAACTATAGATCACACTGTATGGTAGGACTGTTACTGTAGACCACTCAGTATGGTAGGACTGTTACTGTAGATCACACTGTATGGTAGGAATGTTACTGTAGATCACAATATATGGTAGGATTGTTACTGTAGATCAATGTATTGTATGACTGTTACTGTAGATCATACTGTATGGTAAGACTGTTACTGTAGATCATACTGTATGGTAGGACTGTTACTGTAGATCACACTGTATGGTAGGACTGTTACTGTAGATCACACTGTATGGTAGGATTGTTACTGTAGATCAATGTATTGTATGACTGTTACTGTAGATCATACTGTATGGTAGGAATGTTACTGTAGATCAATGCATTGTATGACTGTTACTGTAGATCATACTGTATGGTAGGAATGTTACTGTAGATCACAATGTATGGTAGGATTGTTACTGTAAACCATGCACTGTAGATCACACTGTATGGTGGGACTGTCACTGTAGATCACACTATGGTAGGATTGTTACTGTAAACCATGTACTGTAGATCACACTGTATGTAGGACTGATACTGTGGGATTGTTACTGTCGATCACACTGTATGGTAGGATTATTACTGTAGATCACACTGTATGGTAGGATTGTTACTGTAAACCATGTACTGTAGATCACACTGTATGTAGGACTGTTACTGTAAACCATGTACTGTAGATCACACTGTATGTAGGACTGTTACTGTAAACCATGTACTGTAGATCACACTGTATGTAGGACTGTTACTGTAGGACTGTTACTGTAGATCACACTGTATGGTAGGATTGTTACTGTAGATCACACTGTATGGTAGGATTGTTACTGTAAACCATGTACTGTAGATCACACTGTATGTAGGACTGTTACTGTAGGACTGTTACTGTAGATCACACTGTATGGTAGGAGAGATACTGTAAACCATGTACTGTAGATCACAGAGTTAGGTAGGACTGTTACTGTAAACCACGAGTCAAACTCATTCCACGATAGCTGAGTGTCTGTGGGTTTACACTTCGCCCTTGTACTTGATTGATGAATTAAGGTCAGTAATTAGTCAAGAACTCCCCTCACCTGGTTGTCTAGGTCTTAATTGAAAGGAAAAAACAAAAACCTGCAGAAAACCCACTGAGGAATGAATTTAACACCCCTGCTGTAAACCATGTACTGTAGATCATACTGTATAGTAGGATTGTTACTGTAAACCATGCAGATCACACTGTATGGTAGGACTGTTACTATTTACCATGTACTGAAGATCTACCCCTGAGCAAGCCAGTTAACCCACTGTTCCCTGACCGCCGATGACGTGGATGTCGATTAAGGCAGCTCTCCGCACCTCTTTGTGCAATTAAAACCATCCACATTGCTCTGTGTGGTTGATGTCAGTTTTGAGAGTTTATCATGATGGCAAACAACTGTTGGTGATTTATAGCATCACATTAATAGTGTGCACAGTGTTCAGTCTGATTTAACCAGGCTATATTACCACTGTAGATATCAGTATAAAAGAGGTATAAAATAATTATGAAAAAAATAAACGGGATAGAAAGGAGCTAACCGGTTGTTCCCTTTGATCAGAGTGAGATGTGGTCTGTTACTGACTACTGAGAAGCCACTGAATATGGACAAGCCAAAGCCCCAGTCACAGTGATCCTGGTCGACTGTGTGGTTCAGCGGCATGTAAGGAGCCGTGGGACTCATGACTGTATCATACTGGCAGCAAATTGCATTGAAAACTAAAAATGTTGTATCTCAGTCCTAAAGAACATGCTTCTTCTCAAGGGGTTGCTGACAGTGGTGGTTATCGGAGCATTATCTCTGAAATCCAAGATGGCAGCGCAGTAGGACGTGTATATCGGTCTTTGTCTTATCCTGTGTCTCATCCCATGTAAATAGCTGGTATTTTTCATACATATCTTAACCTCTCTTTCTATCTACGAACTAAATATACCTTCCTGCAACCCGCCTCACCCATTGTGCTACGGATCTGCTATTTTTATTCCCTATAACTGGAACTTCCATCAGGAGCTAACCAGCTAACCAGCTACTTGTCTTTGTTAGCCACGGCTAGCGGTCCTCGCCTTTTACCCCCGGCATCAGCCAGCCTTAGCTCAGACAATCACCTGCCAGTCTGCACAGCGTGATATCAGCCCAGAGCATATCGGACTGCTTCCCTGTACAATGTCACCGAATTCCTGCCGCTCCGGATCATTACACCAGATCATTACTCCGGATCATCGCAGCTAGTTAGCTGCAAACAAGTGGCTACTGTTAGCTAACGCCTCTGTCCTGAAGCAAACACCAGCTAGCCTCGAACTAGGCCCATATACCAGATAATTCTAGGGTTACAATACCTCCTTTGCCAATTGGCCTGGACCCTTTATTGTCGACACAGAGCCCCGCCAATCCATCACAACTGGACTGCCGACGCGATAGCCCGATGTGGTCTCAACAGGCTATTCTGTTACGATATCGCCGAAGAACCATCTGTGTCCCCTGTGTCCCCTGCCCGCCTAGCGTAGTAGTGACTACCGAACAGCACCCTGACTGACCTATTGCTGCTCTTTTGACTCTATGATCACTTGGCTACACAGCTGATGCCCCCTACACTGTTTCAATAACATGGTACCTCATTTTGTTTACCTGTCAGCCCCAGCCTCGAACTCAGGTCCTGTAGGTACCTACCTGACCCGCTCTGCCCATTCATCACCATTTACCCGTTGTTGTCTTAGGTCTCCTGATCAACACCTGTGATTGCTTTATGCCCCTCTCTAATGTCAATATGCCTTGTCTACTGCTGTCTTGGCTAGTTTTTATTGTATTATCTCACTGTAGAGCCCTCAGTCCTGCACAAAATGCCTTAGATAGCTCTGTAGTCCCACCCCACACACATGCGGAGACCTCACCTAGGTTAACTGATGCCTCTGTAGCCGGTGCTGTACTGCACCGCTGTAACTCTGCGTTGTGTTGGTTGATTGAGACTATAGACGTGGACTTTGGAGATCAGGTAGTTTTAATCAAACAGAACTCACTTTCTGCATCTTGCATCTGCATCCAAAAGGAATTAAAACATTTGTAGAGCACATATGTTCTGAGAATCGTCGCCTCTTTCTCTCAGTGCATCAAAATGATTTTCGAATACCAGAATTAGTACAGTCTCTCCTTATTATACATAACATATTTTATATAGATAAAAACACATACCTGCATCCTAAAGGAAATAAAACATTTGTTGAGCACATATGTTCTGAGAATTGTCGCCTCTTTCTACAACAGATGCACAATAGGAGGGACTGGGATCATTCGAGGAGCTAGCCATCGTTCACACATACAATAGCCTGCTAATACCTTAGCTAGCTATTAACCACATGTTGAATTCAGAATGTTGATATCATCCTAAAAAGTACAATTACAAGTGCATCTTAACAATACCATCCACTTATGAGGAACCTCTAAATATACATCATTATTCATGAACAAAACACTGTGTGTATGACTTTGTACTTAAAAGAATCAAACTTTTCTGAAGACAGAAAAATCGTGCCTACCTCTCTCAGTGCATCAAAATGATTTGAGCACGAGCACGCCGGGCAAAACGTAAGTACACACTCCCCTTCTCCCAGGATCCAGGCATGCATAATAACAAATCAACACAACATATTGATATATGAACCTGGTGAAATTCACATAGTACTTTAACAACTGTTACAACTCCAGAGACGAAACATCTCTTATCGTCACCCAACGCAAAGGTTTACCTCCACTGTACTCATGTTCTACCATTCGCTTGTCTGTACATTATGCCTGGAATCTATTCTACCACACCCAGAAATCTTCTCCTTTTATTCTCTCTCCCCAACGCACTAGACGACCAGTTCTTATAGCCTTTAGCCTTTAGCCGTACCCTTATCCTACTCCGCCTCTGTTCCTCTGGGGATGTAGAGGATAACCCAGGTTCTGTAGCCCCCAGGTCCTCTCCTATTTCCGAGGCGCTATCATTTGTTGACTTCTGTAACCGTAAAAGCCTTGGTTTCATGCATGTTAACATCAGAAGCTTCCTCCCTAAGTTTTTTTCTCTCACTGCTTTAGCACACTCTACCAGCCCGGATGTCCTAGCAGTGTCTGAATCCTGGCTTTGGAAGGACATTAAAAATTCAGAAATCTTCATACCCAACTACAACATTTTCCACCAAGATAGAACTGCCAAAGGAGGTAGAATTGCAATCTACTGCAGGGACAGACTGCAAACAGTGTAAGCTAGATGCCCTCAATCTCACACAAATTATCATGGAACCTACCAGGCACAACCCTAAATCCGTAAATGCGGTCACCCTCTTAGATATCATCCTGACCAACCTGCCCTCTAAATACACCTCTGCTGTCTTCAACCAGGATCTCAGAAATCACTGCCTCATTGCATGTGTCCCTAATGGGTCCGCGGTCTAAGGACCACCCCTCATCACTGTCAAACGCTCCCTAAAACACTTCCGCGAGAAAGCTTTCCTAATCGTCATGACCCGGGTATCCTGGAAGGATATTGAACTCATTCCGTCAGTCGAGAATGCCTGCGTATTCTTTAAAAGTTCTTTCCTCACCATCTTAAATAAGCATGTCCCTTTCAAGGTCTGGTTCCAACCAGACCTGACTGCCCTTGATCAGTACAAAAACATCCTGTGGTGTACTGCATTAGCATCGAATAGCCCTCGCAATATGTAACTTTTCAGGGAAATTCAGAACCAATATACACAGGCAGTTAGGAAAGCAAAGGCTAGCTTTTTCAAACAGAAATGTGCATCCTGCAGCAGAAATTCCAAAGTTCTAGGACACTGTAAAGTGTCCAGTGTTTCCTGCCCACTGCACTGAGGCTAGGAAACACTGTCACCACCGATAAATCTACTATAATCAAGAATTTCAATAAGCATTTTTCCATGGCTGGCCATGCTTTCCACCTGGCTAACTCTACCCCAGGCAACAGCTCTGCACCCCCGACAGCAACTTGCCCAAGCCTCCTTCACCCACATCCAGATCGCTGATGTTCTGAAAGAGCTGCAACATCTGGACCCCTACAAATCAGCTGGGCTAGACAATCTGGACCCTCTCTTTCTAAAATGATCAACCGCAATTGTTGCAACCCATATTACTAACCTGTTCAACCGCTCTTTCGTATCGTCTGAAATCCCCAAAAATGGGAAAGCTTCCAGACACTCTAAACCCAAACTGTTACAGACATATCTATCCTATCCTGCCTTTCCAAGGTCTTCGAAAGCCAAGTTATCAAACAAATCACTGACCATTTAGAATCACACAGTACCTTCTCCGCTATGCAATCTGTTTTTTTTAGCTGATCATGGGTGCACCTCAGCCACGCTCAAGGTCCTGAACAATATCATAACCACCATTGATAAAAGACAGTACTGTGCAGCTGTATTCATTGACCTGGCAAAGGCTTTTGACTCTGTCAATCACTGCATTCTTATCGGCAGACTCAGCAGCCTTGGTTTCTCAAATCACTGCCTCGCCTGGTTCACCAACTACTTCTCAGGTGGAGTTCTGTGTGTCAAATCGTAGGGCCTGTTGTCCGGAACTTTTGTAGTCTCTATGGGGGTGCCACAGGATTCAATTCTCGGGCTGACTCTTAACTCTGTATGCATCAATGATGTTGTTCTTGCTGTTGGTGATTCTCTGATCCACCTCTATTCAGACAACACCATTCTGTATACTTCTGGCCCTTCTTTGGACACTGTGTTAACCTCACTAGGGTAGGGGGCACTATTTCCACCTCCGGATGAAAAACGCGCCCAAAGTAAACTGCCTGTTATTCAGGCCCAGAAGGTAGGGTATGCATATAATTGGTAGATTTGGATAGAAAATGCTCTAAAGTTTCTAAAAAGATTGTCTGTGATAACAGAACTGATAAGGCAGGCGAAAACCTGTTTGTAGTTTTCCATTGACTGCCTTTGCAGTATCCAATGACTTAGGACTCAGATTGCACTTCCAATGGCTTCCACTAGATGTCAACAGTCTTTAGAAATAGTTTCAGGCTTGTATTCTGAAAGATGATAGAGTAAGATCACTGAGTGAGTGGATAGTGGAAAGTCCCCAGACCTGTTTGCTGCGCATGACCGAGAGTGCGCCTTTCTTGTTTTTCATTTAAATTGACAAAGCTATTGTCCGGTTGAAATATTATTGATTATTATTACTAAAAAACAACCCGAGGATTGATTATAAACATCGTTTGATATGTTTCTATGAACCTTACTGATACTTTTTGGATTTTGTGTCTGCCTGTTGTGACTGCCTTGGAGCCATTTGGATTATTGAACAAAACGCGCCAACAAACCAAGGTTTTTGGATATAAAGAGACTTTATCGTACAAAACAAACATTTATTGGGTAACTGGGAGTCTTGTGAGTGCAACCATATGAAGATCATCAAAGGTAAGTGATTCATTTTAATAACTATTTATGACTTTCGTTACTCCTCTACTTGGCTGGTAACGGTTTGTAATGTTTTGTTAGCTGGGCGCTGTCCTCAGATAATCGCATGGTATGCTTTCGCCGTAAAGACTTTTTGATATCTGACACAATGGTTGGATTAACAAGAAGTTCATCTTTAAGCCGATGTATAACACTTGCATGTTTTTTTTATTTTTATTATGAGTATTTCTGTTTTTGAATTTGGAGCTAGCTCTTCAACCGATCGCTGCATGCACCTGCCCGCCCATCTATCATCACTACCCTGGACTGTTCTGACTTAGAATATGTGGACAACTACAAATACCTAGGTATCTGGTTAGACTGTAAACTCTCCTTTCAAACTCACATTAAGCATCTCCAATCCAAAATTAAATCTAGAATCGGCTACCCATTTCAAGCCTCCTTCCCTCATGCTGCTAAACTGACAATCCTACTTTCACCTAATCAAATAATTATTCCAGCAGGAGAAGCTCTCCCTTGAGATAGATACCTCCACCCCGAGCTGATCAGACCAGAACTTTTTTGAAACAACCCCACAGATGAGCAACCCAACAGACAAGTCAAACCTCCCTGCACAGAGTACTATCCCCTCATTGAAATGAAGGATACATTTACCCAGCTAGCGGTAAGGCAGGTGGAGCTGGAAGAGCAGGTGATTACACTCCAGTCAGCACAGACCCAGACAACAGTCCAGCCCAACAACACCCCCTTAACCAGACCCGGAGGGCTGGAGGTGGAGAGAGACATCTCTGCACTCTGGACTGTGGTGAGACAACTTGAACAATATAAAAAGAAAGAGCATGTGAAGAACAGACCACTAGAGGAGAGGATCAGACTGCTGGAGGAGAGGGAAAGGGGGATGGTGTGTGACAGACAACATACCACTAGAGGTGGCCACCCCCGCAGTTAAGCCAGCAGAACAGCCCACCTTAGCTCCCGACAAAAGTCTTCGACACCACAGCAGAACAGTCCACACCAGATCCTGACCATAGCCTCTACATCACAGCAGAACAGACAAATGAAGAACACCAAGCCCAGGGGATCCCTCTGAGCACCCCCCCTGTCAGCCACCCTGATAGCCCTCCTGACAACCCTCCCACACCCACTGAGGACGTACACAAAACACAGATTTTTCTCCTTATGGCCTCAAATGGGAAATATATACAAGAAAATAATGTTTTCCTAAACACAGTGTGTCTATACTCTGGTGTCAAAACACCCAGGGCGCCCTAGACCTTCTGTCTGAGGATGAACTAAGTAGTGTGTGTGGCAGGACTACAATGACGGAAAAAAACAACATTTGAGAGTGCGCTGACCCTGGTGCTAGAGGGAGTACAGCTGGAGGTTGAATGTTTGAAGGGGTATGGGACTATATCAAGTTTGGGAACCACTTTAGTGTAGTAGAGTAGGCGGCTCTGAAACGGAAATCACAGGGATATACATCCCACAGAAATAATGTACTGTATCCTCCTCATCCTTGATCTCAAACCAGATCTTGTTCCTCCAGGTGTCAACACAGATGAATACCACCAGGTCTGAAGACAGCAGGAACAGTAGGCCCAGCAAGGTCAGGGTAGCCTAGTGGTTAGAGCGTTGGACTAGTAACCGAAAGGTTGCAAGTTCAAATCCCTGAGCTGACAAGGTACAAATCTGTCATTCTGCCCCTGAACAGGCAGTTAACCCACTGTTCCTAGGCCATCATTGAAAATAAGAATTTGTTCTTAACTGACTTGCCTAGTTAAATAAAGGTAAAACATTTTTTTTAAATGAATCTGGAACATAGAGGACAGCAGTGTGTTCTCTGTCCTCATGCTCTAGAGTAGAGAAGCGGATGATGCCTTCCTTACTAAATGCCCCGTGAAGGTTTTTACCTCCTAACATTTAGGCTCTCTCCACTGTTTTCGTAGATTTAAACTTAATTAAACGGATTCAATGTAAATTTAAATTAAAGGGATACTACAAGACTCTTGTATTACCCACAGTCAGATGGACTTCTGGATACCATTCATCTATAAGTCTTTGCTAGGTTAAGCTTCGCCTTATATCAGTTCACTGGTCACCATAACACCCACTTATAGCACTCGCTCCAGCAGGTACAGTGGGGCAAAAAAGTATTTAGTCAGCCATCAATTGGCAAGTTCTCCCACTTAAAAAAATGAGAGAGGCCTGTAATTTTCATCATAGGGACACTTCAACTAGGACAGACAAAATTAGAAAAAAAATCTAGAAAATCACATTGTAGGATTTTTAATGAATTTATTTGCAAATTATGGTGGAAAATAAGTATTTGGTCAATAACAAAAGTTTATCTCAATACAAACGTTTTCTGTAAGTCTTCACAAGGTTTTCACACACTGTTGCTGGTATTTTGGCCCATTCCTCATTGCAGATCTCCTCTAGAGCAGTGATGTTTTGGGGCTGTTGCTGGGCAACACAGACTTTCAACTCCCTCCAAAGATTTTCTATGGGGTTGAGATCTGGAGACTGGCTAGGCCACTCCAGGACCTTGAAATGCTTCTTATGAAGCCACTCCTTCGTTGCCCGGGCGGTGTCTTTGGGATCATTGTCATGCTGAAAAACCCAGCCACGTTTCATCTTCAATGCCCTTGCTGATGGTAGGCTTTGTTACTTTGGTCCCAGCTCTCTGCAGGTCATTCACTAGGTCCCCCCGTGTGGTTCTGGGATTTTTGCTCACCGTTCTTGTGATCATTTTGACCCCACAGGGTGAGATCTTGCGTGGAGCCCCAAATCGAGGGAGATTATCAGTGGTCTTGTATGTCTTCCATTTCCTAATAATTGCTCCCACAGTTGATTTCTTCAAACCAAGCTGCTTACCTATTGCAGATTCAGTTCAAGCTGCTTACCTATTGCAGATGTAGACCAGCCTGGTGCAGGTCTACAATTTTGTTTCTGGTGTCCTTTGACAGCTCTTTGGTCTTGGCCATAGTGGAGTTTGACTGTTTGAGGTTGTAGACAGGTGTCTTTTATACTGATAACAAGTTCAAACAGGTGCCATTAATACAGGTAACGAGTGGAGGACAGAGGAGCCTCTTAAAGAAGAAGTTACAGGTCTGTGAGAGCCAGAAATCTTGCTTGTTTGTAGGTGACCAAATACTTATTTACCACCATAATTTGCAAATAAATTCATTACAAATCCTACAATGTGATTATCTGGATTTTTTTTCTAATTTTGTCTGTCATAGTTGAAGTGTAGCTATGATGAAAATTACAGGCCTCTCATCTTTTTAAGTGGGAGAACTTGCACACTTGGTGGCTGACTAAATACTTTTTTGCCACACTGTATATCTCACTGGCCATCCCCAAAGCCAACACCCATTTGGCCGCCTTTCCTTCCAGTTCTCTGCTGCCAATGACTGGAACGAATTGCGCAAGAAAAATAAATAAATAAAATAAATTAGCTGAAGTTGGAGTTTTATATCTCCCTCACTAACTTTAAGCATCAGCTGTCAGAGCAGCTTACTGTAGCTGTACACAGCCCATCTGTAAATGGCACACCCAACTACCTACCTCATCCCCATATTTTTTTTATTTCCTTTTGTTCTTTTGCACACCAGTATTCCCACTTGCACATCCTCATCTGCACATCACTCCAGCGTTAATTTGCTAAATTGTAATTACTTTGCTACTATTGGCCTATTTATTGCCTTACCTCCTTACTCCATTTTCACACACTGTATATAGATTTTTCTATTGTGTTATTGACTGTACATTTGTTTATCCCATTTGTAACTCTGTGTTGTTTTTTGTCACACTGCTTTACTTTATCTTGGCCAGGTCGCAGTTGTAAATGAGAAATTGTTCTCAACTGGCCTAAATAAAGGTGAAAAAAAGTCTCTGCGTGCAGTATGAAGGAAGTTAGTGGTAGTTTCACAAGCCAATGTTAACTCGCGTTAGCGCAAAGGTAGTCTATAGGTACGATACCAGAATGTTGCAGAACCCCTTTAAGTGTCTCAATAAAAGGAAATACAATCAGAGATGCTAGCAGGTGGTAAAAGAAAGTTCCCGAAGCACTTATGATCAAATGCTTCACAGCAGCTGAAGTTTCCTTTTTAACATGTCACAAACATCCTGTGTAGACAGTGGTGTAAAAAGTACTCAATTGTCATACTTGACAATTAAAAAAATGTAAAAAATTAAAGATTCCTTAATAGAAAATGACTCAAGTAAAAGTGAAAGTCACCCAGTAAAATACTACTTGAGTAAAAGTCTAAAAGAATTTGGTTTTAAATGTACATAAGTATTAAAAGTAAATGGAATTGCTAAAATGTACTTAAGTATCAAAAGTAAAAAACTTTTCAAATTCCTTATTTTAAGCAAACCTGTCAGGGAAATGACCGGACCAAGGTGCAGCGTGGTGAGCGGACATTATCCTTTTATTTTGAATGACCGGACCAAAGTGCAGCGTGGTGAGTGGACATTATCCTTTTATTTTGAATGACCGGACCAAGGTGCAGCATGGTGAGCGGACATTATCCTTTTATTTTGAATGACCAGACCAAGGTGCAGCCTGGTGAGCGGACATTATCCTTTTATTTTGAATGACCGGACCAAGGTGCAGCGTGGGGAGCGGTCATTATCCTTTTATTTTGAATGACCGGACCAAGGTGCAGCGTGGTGAGCGGACATTATCCTTTTATTTTGAATGACCGGACCAAGGTGCAGCGTGGTGAGCGGACATTATCCTTTTATTTTGAATGTCGGCAACAAAAACAAGAAACACCAAATACGATCGTGAAGCTGACTAGGGATATACAGGCCACTAACAAAGTCAACTACCCACAAAATACAAAAGGAAAAAAGGCTGTCTAAGTATGATTCCCAATCAGAGACAACGATGGACAGCTGTCCCTGATTGAGAAGCATACCCGGCCAAAACATAGAAAAAGAAATCATAGAAATAAAGAAACTAGAATGCCCACCCTAGTTACACCCTGGCCTAACCAAAAAGAGAATAAAAGCCTCTATGGCCAGGGCGTGACAAAACCAGGCAATTTTTTATTTTTAAAATTAATTTACTGATTGCCAGGGGCACACTCCAACACTCAGACATAATTTAGAAATCAAATCAAATCAAATTTTATTTGTCACATACACATGGTTAGCAGATGTTAATGCGAGTGTAGCGAAATGCTTGTGCTTCTAGTTCCGACAATGCAGTAATAATCCAACAAGTAATCTAACTAACAATTCCCCCCCAAAGAACTACTGTCTTATACACAGTGTAAGGGGATAAAGAATATGTACATAAAGATATATGAATGAGTGATGGTACAGAGCAGCTTAGGCAAGATACAGTAGATGGTATCGAGTACAGTATATACATATGAGATGAGTATGTAAACAAAGTGGCATAGTTAAAGTGGCTAGTGATACATGTATTACATAAGGATGCAGTAGATGATATAGAGTACAGTATATACGTATACATATGAGATTAATAATGTAGGGTATGTAAACATTATATTAGGTAGCATTGTTTAAAGTTGCTAGTGATATATTTGACATCATTTCCCATCAATTCCCATTATTAAAGTGGCTGGAGTTGAGTCAGTGTGTTGGCAGCAGTCACTCAATGTTAGTGGTGGCTGTTTAACAGTCTGATGGCCTTGAGATAGAAGCTGTTTTTCAGTCTCTCGGTCCCAGCTTTGATGCACCTGTACTGGCCTCGCCTTCTGGATGATAGCGGGGTGAACAGGCAGTGGCTCGGGTGGTTGTTGTCCTTGATGATCTTTATGGCCTTCCTGTAACATCGGGTGGTGTAGGTGTCCTGGAGGGCAGGTAGTTTGCCCCCGGTGATGCGTTGTGCAGACCTCACTACCCTCTGGAGAGCCTTACGGTTGTGGGCGGAGCAGTTGCCGTACCAGGCGGTGATACAGCCCGCCAGGATGCTCTCGATTGTGCATCTGTAGAAGTTTGTGAGTGCTTTTGGTGACAAGCCGAATTTCTTCAGCCTCCTGAGGTTGAAGAGGCGCTGCTGCGCCTTCTTCACGATGATGTCTGTGTGAGTGGACCAATTCAGTTTGTCTGTGATGTGTATGCCGAGGAACTTAAAACTTACTACCCTCTCCACTACTGTTCCATCGATGTGGATAGGGGGGTGTTCCCTATGCTGTTTCCTGAAGTCCACAATCATCTCCTTAGTTTTGTTGACGTTGAGTGTGAGGTTATTTTCCTGACACCACACTCCGAGGGCCCTCACCTCCTCCCTGTAGGCCATCTCGTCGTTGTTGGTAATCAAGCCTACCACTGTTGTGTCGTCCGCAAACTTGATGATTGAGTCGGAGGCGTGCGTGGCCCACGCAGTCGTGGGTGAACAGGGAGTACAGGAGAGGGCTCAGAACGCACCCTTGTGGGGCCCCAGTGTTGAGGATCAGCGGGGTGGAGATGTTGTTGCCTACCCTCACCACCTGGGGGCGGCCCGTCAGGAAGTCCAGTACCCAGTTGCACAGGGCGGGGGTCGAGACCCAGGGTCTCGAGCTTGATGACGATCTTGGAGGGTACTATGGTGTTGAATGCCGAGCTGTAGTCGATGAACAGCATTCTCACATAGGTATTCCTCTTGTCCAGATGGGTTAGGGCAGTGTGAAGTGTGGTTGAGATTGCATCGTCTGTGGACCTATTTGGGCGGTAAGCAAATTGGAGTGGGTCTAGGGTGTCAGGTAGGGTGGAGGTGATATGGTCCTTGACTAGTCTCTCAAAGCACTTCATGATGACGGAAGTGAGTGCTACGGGGCGGTAGTCGTTTAGCTCAGTTACCTTAGCTTTCTTGGGAACAGGAACAATGGTGGCCCTCTTGAAGCATGTGGGAACAGCAGACTGGTATAGGGATTGATTGAATATGTCCGTGAAAGCATTTGTGTTTAGTGAGTCAGCCAGATTAGAGGCAGTAGGGATGACCAGGGATGTTCTCTTGATAAGTGTGTGAATTAGACCATTTTCCTGTCAAAATGTAACTAGTACTTTTGGGTGTCAGGGAAAATGTAAGGAGTGAAAAGCATGTTATTGTCTTTAGGAATGTAGTGAAGTAAAAGTAAAAGTTGTCAAAAATATAAACAGTAAAGTAAAGTACAGATACCCCTAAAAACTACTTAAGTAGTACTTTACACCACTGAGAGCAGACTGCCACACTGACTTTAGGATAATAAGGGGCAGGTAACAAGAAGAAAGAACCTCAGGAAGGAAAACTGAGATTAGGGGAGGGAGATGAGGGAGATGAGGGGAGGTAGGGGGGGAGGTAGGGAGGGAGATGAGTAGGGTAGGGAGGGAGAGGAGTAGGGTAGGGCGGGAGAGGAGTAGGGTAGGGAGGGAGATGAGTAGGGAGGGAGAGGAGTAGGGTAGGGTGGGAGAGGAGTAGGGTAGGGAGGGAGATGAGTAGGGTAGAGAGGGAGAGGAGTAGGGTAGGGAGGGAGATGAGTAGGGTAGGGAGGGAGAGGAGTAGGGTAGAGCGGGAGAGGAGTAGGGAGGGAGAGGAGTAGGGTAGGGCGGGAGAGGGGTAGGGTAGGTAGGGAGGGAGATGAGTAGGGTAGGGCGGGAGAGGAAGAGGGAAGGGTAGGGAGAGGGAGAGGAGTAGGGTAGGGGGAGGAGATGAGTAGGGTAGAGAGGGAGAGGAGTAGGGTAGGGAGGGAGATGAGTAGGGTAGCGAGGGAGAGGAGTAGGGTAGAGAGGAGAGAGGAGTAGGGTAGGGAGGGAGAGGAGTAGGGTAGGGAGAGGGAGAGGAGTAGGGAGGGAGAGGAGGGTAGGGTAGGGGGGAGAGGAGAGGGCGGGAGGGTAGGGGGAGGGAGATGAGTAGGGTAGGGAGGGAGAGGAGTAGGGTAGAGAGGAGGGGGGGAGAGGAGGGTAGGGTAGGGCGGAGAGGAGTAGGGTAGGGAGGGAGGGTAGGGTAGGGAGGGAGATGAGTAGGGAGGGAGAGGAGTAGGGTAGAGAGGGAGGAGTAGGGCAGGGAGGGAGATGAGTAGGGTAGGGCAGGAGAGGAGTAGGGTAGGGAGGGAGATGAGTAGGGAGGGAGAGGGTAGGGAGAGAGGGAGAGGAGTAGGGTAGGGAGGGAGAGGAGTAGGGTAGGGAGGGAGATGAGTAGGGAGGGAGAGGAGTAGGGTAGGGAGGGAGAGGAGTAGGGTAAGGCGGGAGAGGAGTAGGGTAGGGAGGGAGATGAGTAGGGTAGGGAGGGAGAGGAATAAGAAGCATGTAAAATTGAGTTACTTACAGCCTTATTCTAAGATATATTACATAATTTTTCCCCCCCTCATCAATCTGCACACAATACCCCATAATGGGCTTGCTTCCCGTCTATGGCTAGAAAGAAGCCACTTTTCCCTCTGTAATTGATTATGGTGACTTGTTGTATATGCATGCAGCCTCCTCTGTCTTACAGAGACTGGACTCTGTTTATCAAGCATCCTTGCACTTTATTACAAATGCCAAGTCACACACCCACCATTGCACCTTGTACCAAATGGTAGGTTGGACCTCACTTTATATGCACAGAAAGATATATTGGTATGTGTTCATCTAAAAAGCCCTTTTGGGTAAATTCCCTCTTTACCTCTGTGGTCTGGTCTCCTTCACCACCAGCAGTTATCATACCCAGTCTGCTAGGTGGTTGCTACTTAGTCCCCAGGACATTCACAGTATTAGGCAAGACTGCCATCTCTTCTTGTGCACCAGAGGCATGGAATAGTCTACAATCCATGCTTCATCTAGATATGTTAGTGCCAGTGAATGATTGTAAAATATTGATGGGAGACTGTTACGGAGGGGTGTAAATGCTTTTTAAAGGCTAGATTATGTGTTGTATTGTTGTTTTTGTGCAAATATATAAAAAAAAAGATATATATATATCACACTTAAAGTACCTAAGTATTCAGACTCTTTACTCAGTACATGGTTGAAGCACCTTTGGCAGTAATTACAGCCACGAGTCTTCTTGCGTATGATGCTACAAGCTTGGCACACCTGTATTTAGGGAGATTCTCCCATTCTTCTCTGGAGATCCTCTAAAATCTGTCAGGTTGGATAGGAAGCTTCGCTGCACAGCTATTTTCAAGTCTCTCCAAAGATGTTAGATCGGGTTCAAGTCCGCTTTCTAGCTGGGCCACTAAAGGACACTCAGACTTGTCCCGAAGCCACTCCTGTGTTGTCTTGGCTGCGTTCTTAGGGCCATTGTCCTGTGGGAAGGTGAACCCCAGTCTGAGGTCCTGAGTGCTCCGGAGCAGGATTTCATCAAGGATATCTCTGCACTTTGCTCTGTTCATCTTTCACTCGATCCTGACTCTAACATTTTCTGCCGCTGAAAAACATTCCCCAGCATGATGCTGCCACCACCATGCTTCCCCGAAGGGATGGTGCCAGGTTACCTCCAGACGTGACGCGTTGCATTCAGGCCAAAGAGTTTTATCTTGGTTTCATCGGACCAGAAAATCTTGTTTCTGATGGTCTGAGAGTCTTTATCTGCTTTTTGGCAAACTGGCTGTCATATGCTTTTTACTGAGGAGTGGCTTTCGTCTGGCGACTCCAACATTTAGGTCTGATTGGTGGAGTGCTGCAGAGATGGTTGTCATTCTGGATTGTTCTCCCTTCTCCACAGTGGAAATCTGGAGTTTTGTCAGAGTGACCATCGGCTTCTTGGTCACCTCCCTGACCAAGGCCCTTCTCCCCAATTTCCCAGTTTAGCCGGCAGCCAGCTCTTGGAAGAGTTTTGGGGGTTCCAAACTTATCCATTTAAGAGTGATGGAGGCCACTGTGTTCTTGGGGACTGTTACGAATCCCCTTTGGCCCGACAGTCTAGGGGAGATGGTAACGAGACCCGTAACATAACTCATGCAATTTATAATAGTGACAAAGTAAAAGTGAGAACAAAATAACCACAGACAACTCAATTACCGTCAAACACATGGTTTATTGGAAAACACACGGTAATGGGGGGGCTGAGCTGGACCCAAGGAAAGAAACAATAAGCATCCAAAACAACCCTAACCTAGACTAGCCTATTTCAACAACAGCTAACTAACTAACCAAATATACAGTGGGTGGTCTAGTGTTTTTAACTAAGTTTACCTACGGGTAGTGTATGCCCATGGGCGACTTGTCTTGGTTCCCCCTTTTCCCACCAGCAAACAAACACAAACACCATAACCAAAAACAATACTCACAGGTGAGGACAAAGTGATATGGAGGTGCTCAAACAAAAGATAGCTCAATACATAAAGAGAGATAGAAACATAGTAGGAGAGGTTGAAACAGAGCGATCTACAGACATAGCATTTACAGAGAGATTGAGCTCTAGAGCAAACAACTGACATGGTTTTTAAACCAAGGGAAAGGAACTGTGATTGGGTAGGAAACAGGAGGAGGTGTGTCTTCTGATTGATGATTGTGGGTGACTGATTGGGGAGTGATGATTTTCACCTGTGATGGGAGAAGGAGAGAAAAGAACACAGGATACACACACACACCCACAGGATACCTGTATCCGCAACAGGGACCATCAATGCTGCAGTCATTTAATCAATTTTAGAATAAGGCTGTAACGTAACAAAATGTGGAAAAAGTCAAGGGGTCTGAATAGATTCTGAATGCACTGTAGATAAAAACAAATTACATGTACTCTCTCTCTTCTCTCTCATCTCTCTCTCTTCTCCCTCTGTCTTTCTCCCCTTCCCTCTCTCTCTAGAGTAGACACACAGACCAGGCAAACCTCTGCATCTCCAGCCCAGAGGTGGTTTCTGAGCTTGAGCTTAATGCACAGAGAAAGGGGCAGCAGTAAAGCATGTAGGAGGCCATACACAAACGCACACACACGCACACACACACACACACACATGCACGCATGCACACTTACGCACACACGCACACACACACACGCACACACACACACACACACACACACACACACACACACACACACACACACACACACACACACACACACACACACACACACACACACACACACACACACACACACACACACGCACACATATCCCCAGGACTCCTGTAGTGTCAGTCAACATCTCTCCTCTCCGGAGTCTAACGAGACACAGTGCGGTATCCGACAATGCACCTTATCTTACGCAACAACTACATCACCTAGCACTGGCATGCAGACTCCTCCAGATCATACAGTCCAGCTCCCAACAGTATTAGAGCTAATGATCAATTACTACACTCAGAGAGCATTATGACCAGGCGGCGCTGTATCAGACCATGCACCAAATCTCATAGAACATTATCACCAGGCAGCGCTGTATCAGACCATATACCTTATCTCATAGAGCATTATCACCAGGCAGCGCTGTATCAGACCATGCACCTTATCTCATAGAGCATTATCACCAGCTGCAAGATGGAAATGTGTCTTCTGCTTCATCCAACAACCCCAATGTATACACACACACACACACACACACCTTAGGTTGGAGAGGCTGAAGCAGAGTGACAGATTTTTCCCCCCGTCAGCACTGGGATTGGAAATGGCAACGCTGCGGTTGCTGGCCCGCTTCTCTAACCTCGGGACTACTGCCGCCTTACACAACAACCTCAGTCTAGCACTGGCACGCAGACTACTCCAGAACTGGCTTCAAATCAGCCTATACTTGTTGACTTACATATACTCTTTTGCTGCTATTGATTAAAGTTGCCTGGTGCAATGTAGCCAAATAAATAGTCCTAAGGTACAAAACAGGCTCAGTTGGCTTTTAGATGCGCTTAATTGAGGTTCCTCTGGTGCCAACGAAATCATCCCAAAAATGCAAAGTACAAAATCCGGCCATCTGGCAATAGTCACAAAGACGGTCCATCCGCCCTCCCGTCAGTCAGTCTCTGTCCGCCCTCCCGTCCGTCCGTCCCTCCCGTCCGTCCGTCCGCCCTCCCGTCCGTCCGTCTGCCCTCCCGTCCGTCTGTCCGTCCGCCCTCCCATCCGGCCGTCTGCCCTCCCATCCGTCCGTCCGTCCATCCGCCCGTCCGTCCGTCCGCCCTCCCGTACGTCTGCCCTCCCGTCCGTCCGTCCGTCAGCCATCCCGTCCGTCCGTCCGCCCTCCCGTCCGTCCGTTCGCCCTCCCGTCCGTCCGTTCGTCTGCCCTCCCGTCTGTCCGTCCGCCCTCCCGTCCGTCCGTCCGCCCTCCCGTCCGTTCGTCTGCCCTCCCGTCCGTCCGTTTGCCCTCCCGTCCATCTGCCCTCCCGTCCGTTCGTCCGCCCTCCCAAATCATCCCAAAAATGCAAAGTACAAAATCCGGCCATCTGGCAATAGTCACAAAGACGGTCCATCCGCCCTCCCGTCAGTCAGTCTCTGTCCGCCCTCCCGTCCGTCCGTCCCTCCCGTCCGTCCGTCCGCCCTCCCGTCCGTCCGTCTGCCCTCCCGTCCGTCTGTCCGTCCGCCCTCCCATCCGGCCGTCTGCCCTCCCATCCGTCCGTCCGTCCATCCGCCCGTCCGTCCGTCCGCCCTCCCGTACGTCTGCCCTCCCGTCCGTCCGTCCGTCAGCCATCCCGTCCGTACGTCTGCCCTCCCGTCCGTCCGTCCGTCAGCCATCCCGTCCGTCCGTCCGCCCTCCCGTCCGTCCGTTCGCCCTCCCGTCCGTCCGTTCGTCTGCCCTCCCGTCTGTCCGTCCGCCCTCCCGTCCGTCCGTCCGCCCTCCCGTCCGTTCGTCTGCCCTCCCGTCCGTCCGTCTGCCCTCCCGTCCATCTGCCCTCCCGTCCGTTCGTCCGCCCTCCCATCCGTCCGTCCGCCCTCCCGTCGGTTCGTCCGCCCTCCCGTCCGTCCGTTCGTCTGCCCTCCCGTCCGTCCGTTTGCCCTCCCGTCCGTCTGCCCTCCCGTCCGTTCGTCTGCCCTCCCGTCCGTTCGTCTGCCATCCCGTCTGTTCGTCTGAAGACCCGTCGCGCAGCTATACAAAAAAACACTACACTGACAATAAACAATCTCTGACAAAGACATGAGGGGAAACAGAGGGTTAAGTACACAACAGGTAATGAATGGGATAGAAAACAGGTGTGTGGGAAGACAAGACAAAACCAATGGAAAATGAAAAATGGATCAATGATGGCTAGAAGACCGGTGACGTCGAACGCCGAGCACCGCCCGAACAAGGAGAGGCAACGACTTCGGCAGAAGTCGTGACAGCTACAGACATGCTTCGGACATGTTACTGATAAAGTGTTACCAATTAATGTACTACTCAGTAACACCACTTATAGGTATTGTCACGGCCGTTGTTGGTGGAAGAAGAGGAGGACCAAAGCGCAGCATGCTATGTGTTCATGATGTTAATATTTAATGAATCCTACAGAACACTGAAATACAAAACAACAAAGTGAAACACCGAAACGACAAGGAAACAGTCCTGTCTGGTGAAGACACACAACAGAACATAATCACCCACAACTCAAGGGTGAAAACAGGCTGCCTAAGTATGGTTCTCAATCAGGGACAACGATTGACAGCTGCCTCTGATTGAGAACCATACCAGGCCAAACACAGAAATCCCAAATCATAGAAAAAAGAACATAGACTGCCCACCCCAACTCACGCCCTGACCATACTAAAACAAAGACAAAACAAAGAAACTAAGGTCAGAATGTGACATGTATTGTTCTCTTTAGTTGTAACTCTAGCTTCCCAAATCCATCAGATCTGTGGTTCCAATAGTAATTTAGGTATTGTTCTCTTTAGTTGTAACTCTAGCTTCCCAAATCCATCAGATCTGTGGTTCCAATAGTAATTTAGGTATTGTTCTCTTTAGTTGTAACTCTAGCTTCCCAAATCCATCAGATCTGTGGTTCCAATAGTCATTTAGGTATTGTTCTCTTTAGTTGTAACTCTAGCTTCCCAAATCCATCAGATCTGTGGTTCCAATAGTCATTTAGGTATTGTTCTCTTTAGTTGTAACTCTAGCTTCCCAAATCCATCAGATCTGTGGTTCCAATAGTAATTTAGGTATTGTTCTCTTTAGTTTTAACTCTAGCTTCCCAAGCCCATCAGATCCGTGGTTCCAAGCACTAGTAATGTAGGAATTGCTCTCGTTAGTTGTAATTCTAGCTTCTCAAACCCATCAGATCTGTGGTTCCAAGCGCTAGTAATGTAGGAATTGCTCTCGTTAGTTGTAATTCTAGCTTCCCAAACCCATCAGATCCGTGGTTCCAAGCTCTAGTAATGTTTCCATTCTGCCACTAACCTTTATCCTTAATAAGTGTAGTGACACAGAGAGATGGAGCCACTGGCGAAGGGATAGGGGGAAAGAGCAGGAGAGAGGGGGAGAGAGAAGGAGAGGGAGGGAGAGATAGAGGAGAAGATGGAGAGAAAGAAAGGAGAGAGGGGGAGAGGGGAGAGAGAGAACGGAAGGGAGAGAGAGAGCAAGAGATCAGGAAGGCTGTGTATGCTGCCACGCGAAATATAGACATGTCAGAGACACTAAACCTTACTTGTTAGCATCAGAGTCCAACACCGGCCGGCTCCACAACAAACTGAAAAAAGGGAAAGAAAAGGTCCTGCCTTCTAAAGGCTTGCGTCCCAAATGGCACCCTATTCCCTTTACATTGCACAAGGTTGCCATTTGGGACGTAGGTTCTGTGCAGCTAGGCATTTAGATGCTGTTGAGTTCACAGACAGCCTCAAATTAAGGGTGTGTGCAGCACAGTAAACACATGCAGTCTTGCACAATAAAGCCTCATTATTCACGGTGTATGAGAAACAAAACACATGCTACCTACTGTAATGCACACTAGCTCCAGCTGATACAGATCCACAGAAATGCAAGACGCAGCATATATACAAAATATGTAACACTTAACAATAAGGTTACTGTTTATAATTAGGTTATTAAGGAGATTGAACAGGGTCCTAACCACTTACAAATTCGTAACATATTGTATGAATTGGAATTCATGAGATATCATAGAAATTTACAATTTCCTTAATTTTTGGGGGACATATCATATCTTAGGAGGTGGGCGTAACATATCTTAGGAGTTGGACGTAACATATCATAGGAGGTGGACGTAACATATCATAGGAGGTGGACGTAACATATCATAGGAGGTGGACGTAACATATCATAGGAGGTGGACGTAACATATCATAGGAGGTGGACATAACATATCATAGGAGGTGGACGTAACATAACATGGGAGGTGGACGTAACATAACATAGAAGGTGGACGTAACGTATCATAGGAGGTGGAAGTAACATACCATAGAAGGTGGACGTAACATATCATAGGAGGGGGACGTAACATATCATAGGAGGGGACGTAACATATCATAGGAGGGGACGTAACATATCATAGGAGGTGGACGTAACATATCATAGGAGGGGACGTAACATATCATAGGAGGTGGACGTAACATATCATAGGAGGGGGACGTAACATATCATAGGAGGGGACGTAACATATCATAGGAGGTGGACGTAACATATCATAGGAAGTAACATATCATAGGAAGTGGACATAACATATCATAGGAAGTAACATATCATAGGAGGTGGACGTAACATATCATAGGAAGTAACATATCATAGGAGGTGGACGTAACATATCATAGGAAGTAACATATCATAGGAGGTGGACATAACATATCATAGGAAGTAACATATCATAGGAGGTGGACGTAACATATCATAGGAGGTGGACATAACATATCATAGGAGGTGGACGTAACATATCATAGGAGGTGGACGTAACATATCATAGGAGGTGGACGTAACATATCTTAGGAGGCGGACGTAACATATCATAGGAGGTGGACGTAACATATCATAGGAGGTGGACGTAACATATCATAGGAGGCGGATGTAACATATCATAGGAAGTGGACGTAACATAACATAGGAGGTGGACTTAACATATCATAGGAGGTGGACATAACATATCATAGGAGGTGGACGTAACATATCATAGGAGGTGGACATAACATATCATAGGAGGTGGACATAACATATCATAGGAAGTGGACGTAACATATCATAGGAGGGGGACATAACATATCATAGGAGGTGGACGTAATATATCATAGGAAGTAACATATCATAGGAAGTGGACATAACACTCCAAGACTGCTTCCATCACGTGGACTGGGAGATGTTTCGTATTGCGTCAGACAACAACATTGACGAATACGCTGATACGGTGTGCGAGTTCATTAGAACGTGCGTTGAAGATGTCGTTCCCATAGCAACGATTAAAACATTCCCTAACCAGAAACCTTGGATTGATGGCAGCATTCGTGTGAAACTGAAGGCACGAACCACTGCTTTTAATCAGGGCAAGGTGTCTGGTAACATGACTGAATACAAACAGTGCAGCTATTCCTCCGCAAGGCTATCAAACAAGCTAAGCGCCAGTACAGAGACAAAGTAGAATCTCAATTCAACGGCTCAGACACAAGAGGTATGTGGCAGGGTCTACAGTCAATCACGGACTACAGGAAGAAACCCAGCCCAGTCACGGACCAGGATGTCTTGCTCCCAGGCAGACTAAATAACTTTTTGCCCGCTTTGAGGACAATACAGTGCCACTGACACGGCCTGCAACGGAAACATGCGGTCTCTCCTTCACTGCAGCCGAAGTGAGTAAGACATTTAAACGTGTTAACCCTCGCAAGGCTGCAGGCCCAGACGGCATCCCCAGCCGCGCCCTCAGAGCATGCGCAGACCAGCTGGCCGGTGTGTTTACGGACATATTCAATCAATCCCTATACCAGTCTGCTGTTCCCACATGCTTCAAGAGGGCCACCATTGTTCCTGTTCCCAAGAAAGCTAAGGTAACTGAGCTAAACGACTACCGCCCGTAGCACTCACATCCGTCATCATGAAGTGCTTTGAGAGACTAGTCAAGGACCATATCACCTCCACCCTACCTGACACCCTTGACCCACTCCAATTTGCTTACCGCCCAAATAGGTCCACAGACGATGCAATCTCAACCACACTGCACACTGCCCTAACCCATCTGGACAAGAGGAATACCTATGTGAGAATGCTGTTCATCGACTACAGCTCGGCATTCAACACCATAGTACCCTCCAAGCTCGTCATCAAGCTCGAGACCCTGGGTCTCGACCCCGCCCTGTGCAACTGGGTACTGGACTTCCTGACGGGCCGCCCCCAGGTGGTGAGGGTAGGCAACAACATCTCCTCCCCGCTGATCCTCAACACTGGGGCCCCACAAGGGTGCGTTCTGAGCCCTCTCCTGTACTCCCTGTTCACCCACGACTGCGTGGCCATGCACGCCTCCAACTCAATCATCAAGTTTGCGGACGATACAACAGTGGTAGGCTTGATTACCAACAACGACGAGACGGCCTACAGGGAGGAGGTGAGGGCCCTCGGAGTGTGGTGTCAGTAAAACAACCTCACACTCAACGTCAACAAAACTAAGGAGATGATTGTGGACTTCAGGAAACAGCAGAGGGAACACCCCCCTATCCACATCGATGGAACAGTAGTGGAGAGGGTAGCAAGTTTTAAGTTCCTCGGCATACACATCACAGACAAACTGAATTGGTCCACTCACACAGACAGCATCGTGAGGAAGGCGCAGCAGCGCCTCTTCAACCTCAGGAGGCTGAAGAAATTCGGCTTGTCACCAAAAGCAATCACAAACTTCTACAGATGCACAATCGAGAGCATCCTGGCGGGCTGTATCACCGCCTGGTATGGCAACTGCACCGCCCTCAACCGTAAGGCTCTCCAGAGGGTAGTGAGGTCTGCACAACGCATCACCGGGGGCAAACTACCTGCCCTCCAGGACACCTACACCACCCGATGCTACAGGAAGGCCATAAAGATCATCAAGGACATCAAACACCCGAGCCACTGCCTGTTCACCCCGCTGTCATCCAGAAGGCGAGGTCAGTACAGGTGCATCAAAGCTGGGACCGAGAGACTGAAAAACAGCTTCTATCTCAAGGCCATCAGACTGTTAAACAGCCACCACTAACATTGAGTGGCTACTGCCAACACACTGTCAATGACACTGACTCTACTCCAGCCACTTTAATCATGGGAATTGATGGGAAATGATGTAAATATATCACTAGCCACTTTAAACAATGCTACCTTATATAATGTTACTTACCCTACATTGTTCATCTCATATGCATACGTTGATACTGTACTCTATATCATCGACTGCATCCTTATGTAATACATGTATCACTAGCCACTTTAACTATGCCACTTGGTTTACATACTTATCTCATATGTATATACTGTACTCGATATCATCTACTGTATCTTGCCTATGCTGCTCTGTACCATCACTCATTCATATATCCTTATGTACATATTCTTTATCCCCTTACACTGTGTATAAGACAGTAGTTTTTTTTTGGAATTGTTAGTTAGATTACTTGCTTTTTATTACTGCATTGTCGGAACTAGAAGCACAAGCATTTCGCTACACTCGCATTAACATCTGCTAACCATGTGTATGTGACAAATACAATTTGATTTGATTTGATTTGATTTAACATATCATAGGAGGGGGACGTAATATATCATAGGACGTAACATATCATAGGAGTTGGACATAACATATCATAGGAGGTGGACGTAAAACATATCATAGGAGGTGGACGTAACATATCATAGGAGGTGGACGTAACATATCATAGGAGGCGGACATAACATATCATAGGAGGTGGACGTAACATATCATAGGAGGTGGACGTAACATATCATAGGAGGTGGACGTAACATATCATAGGAGGTGGACGTAACATATCATAGGAGGGGGACGTAATATATCATAGGACGTAACATATCATAGGAGTTGGACATAACATATCATAGGAGGTGGACGTAAAACATATCATAGAAGGTGGACATAACATATCATAGGAAGTGGACTTAACATATCATAGGAGGTGTACGTAACATATCATAGGAGGTGGACGTAACATATCATAGAAGGTGGACATAACATATCATAGGAGGTGGACATAACATATCATAGGAGGTGGACGTAACATATCATAGGAGGTGGACGTAACATATCATAGGAAGTGGACTTAACATATCATAGGAGGTGGACGTAACATATCATAGGAGGTGGACGTAACATATCATAGGAGGTGGACGTAACATATCATAGGAGGGGGACATAACATATCATAGGAGGTGGACGTAACATATCATAGGAGGTGGACGTAACATATCATAGGAGGTGGACATAACATATCATAGGAGGGGAACATAACATATCATAGGAGGGGGACGTAACATATCATAGGAGGGGGACGTAACATATCATAGGAGGTGGACATAACATATCATAGGAGGTGGACGTAACATATCATAGGAGGTGGACGTAACATATCATAGGAGGGGGACGTAACATATCATAGGAGGGGGACATAACATATCATAGGAGGTGGACATAACATATCATAGGAGGTGGACGTAACATATCATAGGAGGTGGACGTAACATATCATAGGAGGTGGACATAACATATCATAGGAGGTGGACGTAACATATCATAGGAGGTGGACGTAACATATCATAGGAGGGGGACATAACATATCATAGGAGGTGGACGTAACATATCATAGGAGGTGGACGTAACATATCATAGGAGGTGGACGTAACATATCTTAGGAGGTGGACGTAACATATCATAGGAGGTGGGCGTAACATATCATAGGAGGTGGACATAACATATCATAGGAGGGGGACGTAACATATCATAGGAGGGGGACGTAACATATCATAGGAAGTGGACTTAACATATCATAGGAGGTGGACGTAACATATCATAGGAGGGGACGTAACATATCATAGGAGGTGGACGTAACATATCATAGGAGGTGGACGTAACATATCATAGGAGGTGGACGTAACATATCATAGGAGGTGGACGTAACATATCATAGGAGGTGGACGTAACATATCATAGGAGGTGGACGTAACATATCATAGGAGGGGGACGTAACATATCATAGAAGGTGGACGTAACATATCATAGGAGGTGGACGTAACATATCATAGGAGGTGGACGTAACATATCATAGGAGGGGGACGTAACATATCATAGGAGGGGGACGTAACATATCATAGGAGGGGGACATAACATATCATAGGAGGTGGACGTAACATATCATAGGAGGGGGCGTAACATATCATAGGAGGTGGACATAACATATCATAGGAGGTGGACGTAACATATCATAGGAGGTGGACATAACATATCATAGGAGGGGGACGTAACATATCATAGGAGGGGACGTAACATATCATAGGAGGGGACGTAACGTATCATAGGAGGTGGACATAACATATCATAGGAGGGGACGTAACATATCATAGGAGGGGGACGTAACATATCATAGGAGGGGGAACGTAACATATCATAGAAGGTGGACGTAACATATCATAGGAGGTGGACGTAACATATCATAGGAGGGGACGTAACATATCATAGGAGGTGGACGTAACATATCATAGGAGGGGGACGTAACATATCATAGAAGGTGGACATAACATATCATAGGAGGGGGACGTAACATATCATAGGAGGGACGTAACATATCATAGGAGGGGGACGTAACATATCATAGGAGGGGGACGTAATATTTCATAGGAAGTGGATGATGGTGTAGTTGTATTACACAACTGTGCACAATTTTCGGGGACCAATTTTGGATTGTGAGCACTACTTTAAAAACTACTGGCTGAAATTATACAAAACCTTTATAACACATTTATAATGTATTTCCAATTAGGTTATTAATGGTTATTTCTTCATATATAAATGTATTAGGGATCATTAAGGATGTGTTTGAGCGGAATAAACCCAAAACGAGATTTCTGACACAGGTGTTCTCTCATTACAAGATCAAATCACTTTCAAACCAAGACCCCCTATCAACCTCCGACTTCCATGAAGAAATTACAAGTCAAGATTGCGTATGAGCCAGTTATATCAGTTACCCTACAACTACCCTACAACTTGCTGAGCTGAGGAGGCTGTTTAAGGTTGCTATCGCCAAGGCGAGGAGGGCTCTAGTGGAGGACTACAAATCTACAGTACTTCATGACACTTACGCTACATTTGTTCAGACATCATGCAAACACTGTAGGCTATATGTCATGCATGCTTCTACATTTGTCTGAACATCATGCAAACAGAATGTACCTGTAGGCTGCATTAGATCACTGCAGTGGACTACATAAGGGTCACACAGAGTGTTTATTGGTAGCTGCTACGTGCCTAATAACAGCACTTAGCTGTGGTATATTGGCCATAAGCCACATCCCCTCGTGCCTTATTGGTTAATTATTACAGATAATATTACAAATAAAAAACAGAAATCTTGTTTTTGCATAAACCCAGTACAGAGAGATACTTGATGAAAATCTGCTCGAACGTGCACAGGACCTCAGACTGGGGTGAAGGTTCACCTTCCAACAGGACAATGACCCTAAGCACACAGCCAAGACAACACAGAAGTGGCTTTGGGACAAGAATCTAAAAGTCCATTGAGTGGCCCAGCCAGAGCCTGGATTTGAGCCCTATCAAACATCTCTGGAGAGACCTGAAAATAACTGTGCAGCAATGCTCCCCATCCAACCTGACAGAGCTTAAGAGGATCTGCAGAGTGAAAACTCAAAAAGTATTCAAAATACGTTTTCTTCAAGCAATTTATTGGATCAAGCGAGACTAAAGATCTTGAACTCAATACTCCACCATTGAAAGTAGTTTTGACTTTATATGCCAGGATAATAATTTGGACAATCTTGTTTGACAGATAAGTTATTGTTATGGTTACAAAGTGGTATTTTGAAAATGTAAAAGCTCGAAGTTTACATTTTTAACGAGCAGAACATGAATATTTTCTAAAGGTCAATCCATCACATCCCAAAGCATCAAATGACAGTAAAATAGTAACTGTATTGCTGCTGCACACAACACAGACACATGAGATGCTAAATTCAATGGTACATGAGATTCAAGCATTGTGAGTACGTTGTGGGAGCACAGGACATCCCCATACTTATAAAGAAGCCCCATAATCCAGCACATATTGCCAGCTTCTTTGTGATCAGTAGGCAACCATCATCCCACCATGTGCTTGTAAAGCGAATCCCTTTGAGATGTGCCCCGTCAGTTAGTTAGTGGCACCTCTGTGTAGTGATGTGGATGTTCTCTTCTGACCCGTGGGCAATGAGACTTGAGCTGCACCAGCACCAGCGTGTTTCCGATCTCTTTGATCAGGCCAGCTTCCCTCTGCAAGTCAGACAGACAAGCAATACAGCGAGGCAGAACGTCCCTTTGAACATCTCAATCATCTGTTACTGTTAAGGTTATTATATTTATACTCTTTCCCTTCGAGGAGGTAATGAAACTCGACAGGGCACATCTCCAGTGAGGCTCTCCAATGGAGGTAGAGAGGGGGATTCTGGAACGTCGAAATGTGTCAGTTACGGTGAAAGTTTGGCTTATAGAAGAAGATTAATAGAATTTGATTGCATCAGATGATTTGATTTTACTTGCCTATATACCTGTATTTCTATATGACTCATATTCCATGCACCTTTTATTTGTAACCCTCTAATCCTTATGAATGACAGAAAGTCACACAGTCATCTCTGCTCACTGTGGATTTATTTAGAAAGACCTTTACTCAGGGTGTGAATCACCTTGTCCTTCCAGACATTGACGGACAACCTTGAATTCTAACAGAGTTCCTCTAGAATCTCAGATCGGATGCAGAGACTTAGAGACTTCGAGACCACAACAAAGCCAGCCAGCACTGGAGGAGGTGGAAAATACATGAAACCTGACTGTCACAATTAGTCATTAGCAGTATCTATTTCAAGGCCATCCGGATATCCCTTTCAGCCCTGCAAGTTTACACAGGGACCAAAGGCTTGATATGGGGGACCAGCCTTGCATGTTTACACATGGACCAAAGACTTGATATGGGGGACCAGCCTTGCATGTTTACACAGGGACCAAAGACTTGATATGGGGGACCAGCCTTGCATGTTTACACAGGGACCAAAGACTTGATATGGGGGACCAGCCTTGCATGTTTACACATAGACCAAAGGCTTGATATGGGGGACCAGCCTTGCATGTTTACACAGGGACCAAAGACTTGATATGGGGGACCAGCCTTGCATGTTTACACAGGGACCAAAGACTTGATATGGGGGACCAGCCTTGCATGTTTACACATGGACCAAAGACTTGATATGGGGGACCAGCCTTGCATGTTTACACAGGGACCAAAGACTTGATATGGGGGACCAGCCTTGCATGTTTACACATGGACCAAAGGCTTGATATGGGGGACCAGCCTGGCATGTTTACACATGGACCAAAGACTTGATATGGGGGACCAGCCTTGCATGTTTACACAGGGACCAAAGACTTGATATGGGGGACCAGCCTTGAATGTTTACACAGGGACCAAAGACTTGATATGGGGGACCAGCCTTGCATGTTTACACAGGGACCAAAGACTTGATATGGGGGACCAGCCTTGCATGTTTACACATGGACCAAAAACTTGATATGGGGGACCAGCCTTGCATGTTTACACAGCGACCAAAGACTTGATATGGGGGACCAGCCTTGCATGTTTACACATGGACCAAAGGCTTGATATTGGGGGACCAGCCTTGCATGTTTACACAGGGACCAAAGGCTTGATATGGGGGACCAGCCTTGCATGTTTACACATGGACCAAAGGCTTTCTGATCCTGGGCCATATCTCACTTTACCTGGTTTGACTGTCATTTTGAAAGGCCTACATCTAAACCATGTGACATTCCCGGCTCACCACTCTATGAGGGATACTTCCTTCAGGGAAGAGGAGACGCCTTTGAATACCAAGAAAGACAGCATTTGAGACACAGTCATCACACAGGCCCTAAATACTTGAGATTGACACAGACACTCTCTTTCCCCCCTTGGGCTGCCAAGTCTCATCAAATGAAATTCAATAGGACAGCTTCAACAATGGATCATACTAGCCTAGAGGATGAGGATGGAATGAAGAGCAACAGTTACAGTTAGCATTTCTGCCTGGTAACGTGTGTTTGTAAATGAACATGAAATACTGAGAGTTTTCAGTTCCCTGAGTATTTCCAATTACACCCATACATATGAAATGCATATATGTCAAGATTCTGTAAATTTTTTTATAATAATAGTGTTTCATGTATATGTTTCATGTATGTTTGGTAGCTTCCTGTTTCCCCGATATGTCTCCTTCTCCCTTAGCCTTGTTACTCTGTCTGACAGTATGGTTGCATCCCAAATGGCATTCTATTGCCTTTATAGTACAATATGTTTACCCAAACCTCTCACTGGTGTGCTGGACACCCCCGCGGCTCCCGCAAGGGGGTGGCCAGGAGCTCTGGGGGCCCACATGCTGTCATCGATGTCTATTTTTCATTTATTCAGTAAATCATTTTGATGGTAACCCTACCAAAAGTAATTGATAAACCTTTCTAATGTCCATATGAAGCTTACTAAGAAAATACGGGTTTGTTTCTTAGGCTTCAGGAATGTGACTTTTTCCGGCCTTGAAAAAGAAAACGTTAAACTGATTGAAAGTAAGGGGATATCAGTGAAGAAATGCTGTTGTCAAGGCTATGACAGTGTCAGTTCAGGTGTTCAAAAGCTCATATCAGGCCGAGAGCCTAAAACTTCTTATGTAGTTCTTTATGAATGTTAGTTTCGAAAACGATCTTTCCATAGAAGCTAAAGTTAGGTAATGGTAAAAACAGCTTGATTTCCATAGCAACATCAGTGAAACTGAGAAGAAGCGAGTGGTGCTTCAAATACAGCAGTTCTGTAACATATCTGGTGTGTGACAATAACACATACACTGAGTGTACAAAACATTTTGAATATTCCTAATATTGAGTTGTACCCCCTTTTGCTCTCAGAACAGCCTCAAGTTGTTGGGCATGGACAGCATCCCTGTGGAACATGTTGACTCCAATGCTTCCCACAGTTGTGTCAAGTTGGCTGGATGTCCTTTGGGTGGTGGACCATTCTTGATACATACAGGAAACTGTTTAACGTGAAAAACCCAGCAGCATTGCAGTTCTTGACACACTTAAACCAGTGCACCTGGCACCTACTATCATACCCTGTCCAAAAGCACTTAAATATGTTGTCTTGCCCATTCGTCCTCTGAATGACACACATACACAATCCATGTCTCGATTGTCTCAAGATGTAAAAATCTTGAGGGCTTACGCAAAAATAAGTAGTTTATCTTTGGTATATGTTGGCGTGCTTCATTTAAGACTAAGTTTAAATTGTGTACAGCACAATGGACATACAATGTCTCAGGAAAATCTGTTTAAGGTGGCAGTACTCAGAACAGTCCAACCCACAACGTGGACCTACTAGCCATAGTGAAAACATTTCCACACAAAAATGCAAGGTGACGTAATCGCATACTGCAACTACTATATGCCTCTATGTAGAAAAAAAGAGACAAGCACAGACACAGAGAGACTATTGCACTCCACACTGACCTTTCCCACCTGAACAAAAGGAACACCTATGTGAGAACACTATTCACTGACTACAGCTCAGCATTCAACATCATAGTGCCCTTAAAGCTCATCAATAAGCTAAGGACCCTGGGACTAAACACCTCCCTCTGCAACTGGATCCTGGACTTCCTGACTGGCTGCCCCCCAGGTGGTAAGGGTAGGTAACAACACATCCGCCATGCTGTTCCTCAACACAGGGGCCCCTCAGGGGTGCGTGCTCAGTCCCCTCCTGTACTCCCTGTTCACTCATGACTGCATGGCCAGGCACGACTCCAACACCATTATTAATATTGCTGATGACACAACAGGTGTAGGCCTGATCAACAACAACGACAAGACAGCCTACAGGGAGGAGGTTAGAGACCTGGCCATGTGGTGCCAGGACAACAACAACTCCCTCAACGTGATCAAGACAAAGGAGATGATTGTGGACTACAGGAAAAAGAAAACTGAGCACGCATCGATTCTCATCGACGAGGCTGCAGTGGAGCTGGTTGAGAGCTTCAAGTTCCTTGGTGTCCACATCACAAACAAACTAACCTGGTCCAAGCACACCAAGACAGTCGTAAAGCGGGCACAACAAACCCATTCCTATTTGCATTGCCCCTCGCTCTCTTTTACTCTGCTGCTACTCTCTGTTTATTATCAATGCATAGTCACTTTAACTCTACCTACATGTACATTATACCTCAATTACCTGGACTAACCGGTGCCCCTTTATTTTTTTCTTAATACTGTGTTGTTGGTTAATTAGGGATAGGTGTCCCGCTGGCCGACAACGTCCGGTGAACTTGGAGGGAGCGCAATTCAAATAAATAATCGTAATATTAAACACTCATGAACATACACTTGAGGGCTTGAGCATCTTATATCATTTAAAAGCTTAAATTCTTGTTAATCTAACAATATTTACATAGAAACAATAGGATCCCATTATAAGAGCCTGGGAGCTCAAAAAACAACAACAATCCGATTGGATTTTATTCAGATTTCCGCCTGCCATATCAATTGTGTTATAGTCTCCAACATTATTTTAACAGTTTTGGAGACTTCAAAGTGTTTTCTATCCAATGCTACCAATTATATGTACTGGCTTCTGGGCCTGAGTAACAGGCAGTTTACTTTGGGCACATCAGTCAGGCGGATATTCAGGAAACCAGACCGTATCCCTAAGATGTTTTAAGGGCTTGCAAGTAAGCATTTCACTGTAACACCTGTTGTATGCGGCACATGTGACAAATAACATTTGATTTGAAGGTTGACAATTCTTCTTCTCCTCCTCCACCTTCGCTAAACTAAAACTTAAACAATTTAACTGATAGCAAAACAAGATATTCCAACTTTAATAGGATAGGTATACCAAACATGGGAACAAAAAAATATATAAAAAAATAAGAGCAGTTGTCCCAAATGGCCCACTAATCCCTATATTGTGCACTACTTCTGATCAGAGCCCAATAGGCCTTAGTCAAAGTAGTGCACTATAAAGTCAATAGGGTGCCATGCGAGATTCAGCCCTAATCTTCTCCATCAAGCTCCCACAATCCAATGGATTAGGCCTTGAACTCCGGGGTACTCATCCCAAGGGGAGGCTGCTAGCGTGTTACATTCCTCTAATCACCATTTGCTTTAATAAACCTTTCATATCTGTGTTCTCTAGTCATTTTCACCCCTCTCTGTCACTATTTAAGGGGACAGTCAGACATAGGCAGTACATTGTTAATATTTTGAAAATGGTTTTAGTTCAGGAGATTTGAGAGAAGGAGGTAGTAATGCTTGATTTTAGTTTGGGAGATCTGAGAGAAGGAGGTAGTAATGCTTGGTTTTAGTTCGGGAGATCTGAGAGAAGGAGGTAGTAATGCTTGGTTTTAGTTCAGGAGATTTGAGAGAATGAGGTAGTAATGCTTGGTTTTAGTTTGGGAGATCTGAGAGAAGGAGGTAGTAATGCTTGGTTTTAGTTCAGGAGATCTGAGAGGAGGTAGTAATGCTTGGTTTTACTTCAGGAGATCTGAGAGGAGGTAGTAATGCTTGGTTTTAGTTCAGGAAATCTGAGAGAAGGAGGTAGTAATGCTTGGTTTTAGTTCTGGAAATCTGAGAGAAGGAGGTAGTAATGCTTGGTTTTAGTTCTGGAAATCTGAGAGAAGGAGGTAGTAATGCTTGGTTTTAGTTCAGGAGATCTGAGAGAATGAGGTAGTAATGCTTGGTTTTAGTTCAGGAGATCTGAGAGAAGGAGGTAGTAATGCTTGGTTTTAGTTCGGGAGATCTGAGAGAGGGACGTAGTAATGCTTGGTTTAGTTCGGGAGATCTGAGAGAGGGACGTAGTAATGCTTGATTTTAGTTTGGGAGATCTGAGAGAAGGAGGTAGTAATGCTTGGTTTAGTTCGGGAGATCTGAGAGAGGGACGTAGTAATGCTTGGTTTTAGTTCGGGAGATCTGCGAGGAGATAGTAATGCTTGGTTTTAGTTCAGGAGATCTGAGAGAGGGACGTAGTAATGCTTGGTTTTAGTTCAGGAGATCTGAGAGGGGGACGTAGTAATGCTTGGTTTTAGTTCAGGAGATCTGAGAGAATGAGGTAGTAATGCTTGGTTTTAGTTCAGGAGATCTGAGAGAAGGAGGTAGTAATGCTTGGTTTTAGTTCGGGAGATCTGAGAGAGGGACGTAGTAATGCTTGGTTTAGTTCGGGAGATCTGAGAGAGGGACGTAGTAATGCTTGATTTTAGTTTGGGAGATCTGAGAGAAGGAGGTAGTAATGCTTGGTTTAGTTCGGGAGATCTGAGAGAGGGACGTAGTAATGCTTGGTTTTAGTTCGGGAGATCTGCGAGGAGATAGTAATGCTTGGTTTTAGTTCAGGAGATCTGAGAGAGGGACTTAGTAATGCTTGGTTTTAGTTCAGGAGATCTGAGAGGGGGACGTAGTAATGCTTGGTTTTAGTTCAGGAGATCTGAGAGGGGGACGTAGTAATGCTTGGTTTTAGTTCAGGAGATCTGAGAGAGGGGAGTAGTAATGCTTGGTTTTAAAGGGACATTGCAAGATTTTGGCAACTAAGCCAGAGTCAGAGGAACTCAGATACAATTTTTATGTCTCTCTGAAGGAAGTTAGAGGTAGTTTCGTGAGCCATTGCTAACTAGCGTTAGCACAATGGCTGGAAGTCTACTGGAACAGCTAGCATGCGAGGAAATGTAAAGTATAGGCCAGCTTATCATGATTAGGTTTAACGTGTCTCTTACATTTTTCTTGTATGTTGCAATGACATTATTTTGGATGACAGACAGTGTTAAGACAAGGAAAATGGACCCCCATAGCAGAGAGCATTGTATAAAAACAACCTTAGGTAAGATGTTTTTCAGTAGAAGCATAGGGCACCTCTATTAACTGTATCAAGTGTGTTTATTTAATATATTCAAGTCATTAGGAAATGTAAAGAATCAATTAACCAATGGGTCAAAGTTCTGATTCAATCTGGTGCTATATTATGTCCCTTGACACAGGGAACCAACACTTTGCTATCCTTTGGTTGCTATGCTTTGGTTGCTACGCTTTGGTTGCTATGCTTTAGTTGCTATGGTGGAGCAAAGTCCAATATGTCAGACTGAACTGTTAATCAAAATGAAATTATGAATCGTGTTGTCTTGTTGGTCCTGCTGAGTAATTAACTCAAATGTTGGTTACTTCTTGTTTTTTTTTAAACAAATTGACATACGTTGGTTCAATTATATGAATTCGGTTTCATCTGGTTTATGTCTGTGAGCTCAATGCACATTGCACAGTTTCTCTAGATATAAATCAGATCAAGCCCGAACTGTGCAACGTAGTAGGGAGTTGTCGTCTCCAACAGGCCAATATTCTACATACTGTACATAGTTCAGCTCAGAAAACGTTGTAACTGTGAGCCTACTTGTCCGGTGTGTTTCTTTCATGCCTGCTGTGTTGTGTGGTGAGAAGAGAGAAGAAAGCGTGATCAAGAGCGAGCAGTCGCAAGGTACTGTATCTATATCTGAAAATACATCATCTAAGGCAGTGTTTCCCAAACTTGGTCCTCGGGACACAAAGGGGTGTGTACTACACAGCTGATTCAAATGATCAACTAACCATCAAGCAGTGATAATTTGAATCAGCTGTGTCGTGTTAGGGAAAAAACTAAAATGTGCACCCCATGGGTGTTTGGGAAATGCTCGTCTAAGGGATTGATTATTGGTATTCAGCAGTCATAAAAGTATGCCTTATTTACTTTGAAGAACTACTAAAATAGTGATTATGTCATACAGCATGGACAGCAGCTCTATAGAGATGAGATGATGACTTGGAATGAAATCATAAAGTCATCAAACCAAAAGATTATTTTATTAAAGTCAAGTAATGTGTTGATGGTTAATAAGTGATCAGCAGTAATGGTCACTACCATCATGGGACTTTCATTAATTGTTGCATTATTGATTGTTACAGCATTCAACCCGCATAATGAATAGTGCATTTCAAGTTTTAAATAATCGAACCGAAACCCAATCGACCTCAAAAGCACTAATCGCTCGGCACTACCCATTGTACAGACTAGCTAGCATCTCCACCATTTCTGATGCATAATTTGCTAAATTATTGAAAAATCTTAATTGACTTCTTGAAGGAGAATACATTAGTCCAATCGGGAGCTGTGTAGACCTTGGCTGCATTCCAGACTAACTACATTGCAGACGTTTGTCAGATCTCACAACACCTGGATAGGTGTTTAATATATCAGCTAACCACATTTTAGGATATAGCAATCTGATGCCCGACTGCGCAGTCAAAGAGGTAGCACACAACCATTGATTAATGCAATGTAGTTAGTCTGGAACATGACCATTATATTTACTATTATATTTCATAAACCCAGGAGAGGGGTAGACACATTTGCGATACATTCATTTTCAAGAACACACACACACACAAACACAATTATGTAACCCTTTGATTTACAACACACCACAAAACACCAAAACAATAAGAATATGTCAACCCGTTCCATTAATAGTGTGACTGGAAGAAATATCACAGTAGAGGTCAACGCTTCTAGAAATAGGAAGAAGGGAGGAAGAGAGAAGTGAGAAGGAAAACATTTATGAAAAAGCAGAAAGCGGCTGATTTTGTGTGCTAGTGGCTAGCTGACAGCAGACCTGTGTTCAGATACTATTTGAAATCTTTCACATGAGTGTTTGTTTCCTCTAGCCTGTCTGGAGTGCCTGGTGGGCAGAGCTTTCACTGTTACTATCATACCATTGGTTCCATTGAGTCAGGCAAGCTCAATCAAGCACAAATAAAGTATTTAAAACTTCTCAGGGATCAAATCCCTTTAGCAGGATCGATTTGATAGCATCCGGTGAAATGGCAGAGCGCCAAATTCAAATGAAATTACTATAAATATTTAACTTTCATGAAATCACAAGTATATAACATAAAAATAAAGCTTAACTTCTTGTTAATCCAGCCACCATGTGAGATTTCAAAAAGCTTTTAATGGTGAAAGCAAACCATGCAATTATCTGTACAGCTCCCCATCATACATATGCATGACAAACATTTTTCAACCAGGGAGGTGCAAAAAAGTCAGAAATAACGATATAATTCATGCCTTACCTTTGAAGATCTTCTGTTGGCAGTCCAAAATGTCACAGAAATATCACAAATGGACCTTTTGTTCGATAAATTGCTTCTTTATATCCCGAAAATGTCTATTTATTTTGCGCGTTTGATGCAGAAAAACACCGGTTCCAACTCGCCCAACGTGACTACAAATGATCTAATAAGTTAATTGTAAACTTGGTTCAAACATTTCAAGCAACTTTCCTAATCCATCTTTAGGTATCCCAAAACGTAAATAATCAATCAAATTTAAGACGGAATATACTGTTGGAGCGAGTTCCAGGTCGCGAGCATCAAACAAGAGTCCAATTGGCTTGACACATGGAAACAACAGGACTACTTCTTCATTTCTCAAAAGAAATACATCAACCAATTTCTAAAGACTGTTGACATCTAGTGGAAGCCATAGGAACTGCAAACAGGTGCCTCAGAAATCTATTTTTTCTCATTTTGTCTGTCATAGTTGAAGTGTACCTATGATGAAAATTACAGGCCTCTCTCATCTTTTTAAGTGGGAGAACTTGCACAATTGGTGGCTGACTAAATACTGTTTTGCCCCACTGTATAGCCTCACTATTGTTATTTTACTGCGGCTCTTTAATTATTTGTTACTTTTATTTCTTATTCTTAATTTTTTTTCAGGTTTTATTTATCCTTTATTTTTTTAACTGCATTGTTGGTTAGGGCTTGTAAGTAAGCATTTCACTGTAAGGTCTACACCTGCTGTAATCGGCGCATGCGACAAATACTTTTTGATTTGATACCTGTGTTGATTACATGTTGTATTGAGTCTGATTGCTGTACTGATTACATGTTGTATTGAGTCTGATTCCTGTATTGATTTCCTGTTGTATTGAGTCTGATTGCTGTACTGATTACATGTTGTATTGAGTCTGATTCCTGTATTGATTTCCTGTTGTATTGAGTCTGATTGCTGTATTGATTACATGTTGTATTGAGTCTGATTGCTGTATTGATTTCCTGTTGTATTGAGTCTGATTGCTGTACTGATTACATGTTGTATTGAGTCTGATTGCTGTATTGAGTCCCTGTTTTATTGAGTCTGATTGCTGTACTGATTACATGTTGTATTGAGTCTGATTGCTGTATTGATTACATGTTGTATTGAGTCTGATTGCTGTATTGATTTCCTGTTGTATTGAGTCTGATTGCTGTACTGATTACATGTTGTATTGAGTCTGATTGCTGTATTGATTTCCTGTTGTATTGAGTCTGATTGCTGTACTGATTTCCTGTTGTATTGAGTCTGATTGCTGTATTGATTACATGTTGTATTGAGTCTGATTGCTGTATTGATTTCCTGTTGTATTGAGTCTGATTGCTGTATTGATTTCCTGTTGTATTGAGTCTGATTGCTGTACTGATTACATGTTGTATTGAGTCTGATTGCTGTACTGATTACATGTTGTATTGAGTCTGATTGCTGTACTGATTTCCTGTTGTATTGAGTCTGATTGCTGTATTGATTACATGTTGTATTGAGTCTGATTGCTGTATTGATTTCCTGTTGTATTGAGTCTGATTGCTGTACTGATTACATGTTGTATTGAGTCTGATTGCTGTATTGAGTCCCTGTTTTATTGAGTCTGATTGCTGTACTGATTACATGTTGTATTGAGTCTGATTGCTGTATTGAGTCCCTGTTTTATTGAGTCTGGTTCCTGTAATGATTCCATGTTGTATTGAATCTGATTCCTGTTTTGATTCCCTTTTGTATTGGCGCTAATTCCTGGGCTGCACCCTCTACTGATTCCCTGTTGTATTGAGAGATTCCTGTGCTGTAGTCTGTATTTATTTCCTGTTTATTTAGTCTGATTTCTGCATTGATTCCCTGTTGTATTGAGAGATTCCTGTGCTGCAGTCTGTATTTATTTCCTGTTTATTTAGTCTGATTTCTGCATTGATTCCCTGTTGTATTGAGAGATTCCTGTGCTGCAGTCTGTATTTATTTCCTGTTTATTGAGTCTGATTTCTAGATTGATTCCCTGTTGTATTGAGAGATTCCTGTGCTGCAGTCTGTATTTATTTCCTGTTTATTGAGTCTGATTTCTGCATTGATTCCCTGTTGTATTGAGAGATTCCTGTGCTCCAGTCTGTATTTATTTCCTGTTTATTGAGTCTGATGTCTGTATTTATTTCCTGTTTACTGAGTCTGATTTCTGTATTTATTTCCTGTTTATTGAGTCTGATTTCTGCATTGATTCCCTGTTGTATTGAGTCTTATCGTTGGGCTGCACCCTGCTTTTATTCCCTGTTGTATTGTGATTTCCATGTTGGTTATTTAACCAGCGTATGATGGATTGGTGACCTTCAGCTAGGGAATCTTCCACCACTGGCATTTATTTCCCAGGGCCCGTCCCAAATGGCACTATCCACCCAATATAGTGCACTGTCTTTTGGAACGCAGCCCCAGAGTTCTGTGTGCTTTGCTTGGCTTGGCCTCTCTGACCAGTACAGTCAAGTAGGGCTGCTGTTTGCTGCTGCATATGCAACCAGACCTGGGTTCAAATACACTGCTAAAAAAAATAAAGGGAACACTTAAACAACACAATGTAACTCCGTCAATCACACTTCTGTGAAATCAAAATGTCCACTTAGGAAGCAACACTGATTGACAATAAATTTCACATGCTGTTGTGCAAATGGAATAAACAGTGGAAATTATAGACAATTAGCAAGACACCCCCAATAAAGGAGTGGTTCTGCAGGTGATAACCACAGACCACTTCTCAGTTCCTATGCTTCCTGTCTGATGTTTTGGTCACTTTTGAATGCTGGCAGTGCTTTCACTCTAGTGGTAGCATGAGACGGAGTCTACAACCCACACAAGTGGCTCAGGTAGTGCAGCTCATCCAGGATGGCACATCAATGCGAGCAGTGGCAAGAAGGTTTGCTGTGTCTGTCAGCGTAGTGTCCAGAGCATGGAGGCGCTACCAGGAGACAGGCCAGTACATCAGGAGACGTGGAGGAGGCCGTAGGAGGGCAACAACCCAGCAGCAGGACCGCTACCTCCACCTTTGTGCAAGGAGGAGCAGGAGAAGCACTGCCAGAACCCTGCAACATGACCTCCAGCAGGCCACAAATGTGCATGTGTCTACTCAAACGGTCAGAAACAGACTCCATGAGGGTGGTATGAGGGCCCGACTTTCACAGGTGGGGGTTGTGCTTACAGCCCAACACCGTGCAGGACGTTTGGCATTTGCCAGAGATCACCAAGATTGGCAAATTCGCCACTGGCGCCCTGTGCTCTTCACAGATGAAAGCAGGTTCACACTGAGCACATGTGACAGACGTGACAGAGTCTGGAGACGCTGTGGAGAACGTTCTGCTGCCTGCAACATCCTCCAGCATGACCAGTTTGGCGGTGGGTCAGTCATGGTGCGGGGTGGCATTTCTTTGGGGGGCTGCACAGCACTCCATGTGCTCGCCAGAGGTAGCATGACTGCCATTAGGTACCGAGATGAGATCCTCAGACCCCTTGTGAGACCATAATTGTTTTGTAAAGAAAAAAGTATTTAGTAGGAATATTTAATTCATTTAGATCTAGGATGTGTGATTTTAGAGTTCCCTTTATTTTTTGAGCAGTGTACTATTTAAAGACAATAATACTTTAGCTGTGCTTGACTGAGCTTGCCTGGCTTCATGGAACCAGTAGAACAGTCCCAACACATAAAACCCCAACTGTCACTGCAGGCAGGCTAGAGCAAATGCTGAAAGTATCAAAGAGAAAAGTCTATGACTAGGGTGGCTGGAGTCTTTGACAATTGTTAGGGCCTTCCTCTGACACCGCCTGGTATAGAGGTCCTGGATGGCACTACCCTCTGTAGTGTCTTGCGGTTAGAGGCCAAGCAGTTGCCATACCTGACAGAGATGCAACCCGTTAGGATGCTCTCGATGGTGCAGCTGTAAAACCTTTTGAGGATCTGAGGACCCATGTCAAATCTTTTCAGTCTCCTGAGGGGGAATAATGTCTTCACGACTGTATTGGTGTGCTTCGACCATGTTAGTTTGTTGGTGATGTGGACACGAAGGAACTTGAAGCTCTCAACCGGCTTCACTACAAGCCATCGATGAGAATGGGGGCGTGCTCGTTCCTCCTTTTCCTGTAGTCCACAATCATCTCCTTTGTCTTAATCAAGTTGAGGGAGATGTTGTTGTCCTTGCACCACACGGTCAGGACTCTGACCTCCCTATAGGTTGTCTCATCGTTGTCGTTGATCAGGCCTACCACTGTTGTGTCATTAGCAAACTTAATGATGGTGTTGGAGTTGTGCCTGGCCATGCAGTCATGAGTGAACAGGGAGTACAGGAGGGGACTGAGCACGCACCCCTGAGGGGCCCCCATGTAAAGGAGCAGCGTGGCAGATGTGTTGTTACCTACCCTTACCATCTGGGGGAAGCCTTAAAGTCCAGGATTCAGTTGCAGAGGCAGGTGTTTAGTTCCAGGATCCTTAAATTAGTGATGAGCTTTGAGGGCACTATGGTGTTGAACGCTGAGCTGTCATCAATTACAGTTTTTCTCAATTGCTAAAACACTAAAACCCATTGGCTGAACAAAGTTCTCAGTTGCCTGGACTCATTTATCTAATTATGCAGTCTGTTGTCAATACCTTAAACCATTTCACATGGTAAAACACAGTACTGTAAACATAGGGGTACAAGGAGGAGGAAGAACAAAAAACAAAATTGCAAAGAGCAAAGCAGAGCAGTAATTTCTGATAAATTCTGAGCTACTATGATAGAACATGTTTTCGTTCATCAAAAGACAATGACGGAAAAATATGAATGAACGAATGTGTTAAACACTGAGGTTTAGTCAATGAACAGCATTCTCACATACAGTTGAAGTTGGAAATTTACATGCACCTTAGCCAAATACATTTAAACTCAGTTTTTCACATTTCCTGACATTTAATCCTAGTAACAATTCCCTGTCTTAGGTCAGTTATGATCACCACTTTATTTTAAGAATGTGAAATGTCAGAATAGAAGTAGAGAGAATTATTTATTTCAGCTTTTATTTATTTCATCACATTCCCAGTGGGTCAGATGTTTACATATACACTCAATTAGTATTTAGTAGCATTGCCTTTAAATTGTTTATCTTGGGTCAAACGTTTCGGGTAGCCTTCCACAAGCTTCCCACAATAAGTTGGGTGAATTTTGGCCCATTCCTCCTGACAGAGCTGGTGTATGAGTCAGGTTTGTAGGCCTCCTTGCTCGCACACGCTTTTTCAGTTCTGCCCACCAATTTTCTGTAGGATTGAGGTCAGGGCTTTGTGATGGCCATTCCAATACCTTGACTTTGTTGTCCTTAAGCCATATTGCCACAACTTTGGAAGTATGCTTGGGGTCATTGTCGGGGCGGCAGGGTAGCCTAGTGGTTAGAGTGTTGGACTAGAAACCGGAAGGTTGCAAGTTTAAACCCCCGAGCTGACAAGGTACAAATCTGTCGTTCTGCCCCTGAACAGGCAGTTAACCCACTGTTCCTAGGCCGTCATTGAAAATAAGATTTTGTTCCTAGTTAAATAAAGGTACAAAAAAAATGTCCATTTGGAAGACCCATCTGCGGCCAAGCTTTAACTTCCTGACTGATGTCTTGAGATGTTGCTTCAATATATCCACAGAATTTTCCTCTTCAATGATGTCATCTATTTTGTGAAGTGCACCAGTCCCTCCTGCAGCAAAGCACCCACACAACATGATGCTGCCACCCTCGTGCTTCACGGTTGAGATGGTGATCTTCGGCTTGCAAGCCTCGCCATTTTTCCTGGAAACATAACGATGGTCATTCTGGCCAAATGGTTATATTTTTGTTTCATCAGCCCAGAGGACATTTCTCAAAAAATTACGATCTTTGTCTCCATGTTCAGTTGCAAAACGTAGTCTGGCTTTTTTTATGGCGATCGTGTAGCAGTGGCTTCTTCCTTGCTGAGCGGGCCTTTCAGGTTATGTCGATATAGGACTCGTTATACTTTGTCCCTGTTTCCTCCAGAATCTTCACAAGGTCCTTTGCTGTTGTCCTGGGATTGATTTGCACTCTTCGCACCAAAGTGCGTTCATCTCTAGGAGACAGAACGAGTCTTCTTCCTGAGCAGTATAATGGCTGTGTGGTCCAATGGTGTTTATACTTGCATACCATTGTTTGTACAGATGAATGTGGTACCTTCAGGCGTTTGGAAATTGCTCCCAAGGATGAACCAGACTTGTGGAGGACTGCAATTTTTTTTCTGAGGTATTGGCTGATTTCTTTTGATTTTCACATGATGTCAAGCAAAGAGACACTGAGTTTGAACGTAGGCCTTGAAATACATCCACAGGTACGCCTCCAATTGACTCAAATGATGTCATTTAGCCTATCAGAAGCTTCTGAAACCATGACATAATTTTCTGTTTTTTTCCAAGCTGTTTATATGCACAGTCAACTTCGTGTATGTAAACGTCTGACCCACTGGAATTGTAATATAGTGAATTATAAGTGGAATAATCTGTCTGTAGGCAATTGTTGGAAATAATATCTGTGCCATGCACAAAGTAGATGGCCTAACTGACTTGCCAAAACTAGAGTTTGTTAACAGGATATCTGTGGAGTGGTTGAAATACTCATTTTAATGACTCCAACCTAAGTGTATGTAAACTTCCGACGTCAACTGTAGGTGTTGACTTTTGTCCAGGAGTGAAGAGGCAGTGTGGAGTGCAATAGAGATTGCATCATCTGTGGATCTGTTGGTGAACATTGGAGTGGGTCTAGTGTTTCTTGGATAATGGTGTTGATGTTAGCCATTACCAGCCTTTAACAGCATTTCATGGCTAAAGTCATGAGTGCTATGGGTTGGTAGTCATTTAGGCAGGTTACCTTAGAGTTCTTGGGCACAGGGACTATGGGGGTCTGCTTGAAACATGTTGTTATTAGAGATTCAGACAGGGAGAGGTTGAAAATGTCAGTGAAGGCACTTGTCAGTTGGTCAGCGCATGCTCAGAGTACATGTCCTGGTAATCCATCTGGCCCTGTGACATTGTGAATGTTGACTTGTTTGAAGGTCTTACTCACATCGGCTATGGAGAGCGTGATCACACAGTTGTCCGGAACAGATGATACTTTCATGCATGTTTCAGTGTTGCTTGCCGAGAAGCGAGCAAAGAAGTTGTTTAGCTCGTCTGGTATGCTCGTGTCACTGTGCAGCTCTCGGCTGTTCTTCCCTTTGTCATCTGTAGTAGTTTCCAAGCCCTGCCACATCCGACGAGTGCCGGAGCCTTGAAGCTTTGCCTGTTTGATGAATCGTCGGAGGGCATAGCCAGATGTCTTCTAAGCTTCCGGGTTTGAGTTCCGCTCCTTGATAGCGGTAGCTCTACTCTTTAGGTCATTGCGAATGTTGCCTGTATTCCATGGCTTCTGTTTGGGGTATGTACATACATTCACTGTGGGGACGATGTCCTTGATGCACTTATTGATGAAGCCAGTGAATGATGTGGTGTACTCCTCAATGCCATCGGAAGAATCCCGGAACATATTCCAGTCTGTGCTAGCAAAACAGTCCTGTAGTTTAGCATCTGCTTAATCGGATCACTGGTTTTCGACTGAGTCACCGGTGCTTCCTGCTTGAATTTTTGCTTGTAAGCAGGAGTCAGGAGGATATAATTATGGTCAGATTTGCCAAATGTAGGGTGAGGGAGAGCTCTATACTCATCTCTGTGTGTGGAGTAAAGGTGGTCTCGATTTTTTCCCCTCTGGTTGCACATTTAACATGCTGATATAATTTAGGTAAAACTGATTTAAGTTTCCCTGGATTAAAGTCCCCCGGTTACTAGTAGCGCCACCTCTGGATAAGCTTTTTCCTGTTTGTTTATGGCGGTATACAGCTCATTGAATGCGTACTTAGTGCCAGCATAGGTCTGTGGTGGTATGTAAACAGCTACAAAAAAATACAGATGACCACTCTCTAGGTGGATAGTGTGGTCTACAGATTATCATGATATACTTTAGCTAGCAGGACTGAAGGCAAAGGCAGATTAGCCACTCGTCACCTGATCCTCACAAGGCACCCTGATCTTTTTCAGCGAAATCTCAGTTTCCTTCTCCAGCGAATGATGGGGATCTGGGCCTGGTCGGGTGTCTGTAGTATATCTCTCCCATTCGATTTATTGAAGAATAACTCTTCATCTAATCTGAGGTGAGTAATCGCAGTTCTGATGTCCAGAAGCTCTTTTCGGTCATAAGAGACGGTAGCAGAAACATTATGTACAAAACAAGTTACAAACAACCCGAAAAATCTAACGAAATAGCATGGTTGGTTAAGTGCTGATAAGCCGGCAGCCATTCCCTCCGGCATCATCTATGTTTTTCAGCTTGTAATTAATAGCACATATTGAATTATAATATCTAGTGCCTATTAAATTATATTATTTAAAGATTTTTTATCATTCTTTTTATCATTCTTTCCCTGGAAAAGTTTGCTTACGAGGTGATTTTTCATAGAAGACAGCGTTTACAGTTCGAGTTAACCCGTAATACACATTCATTCAATTTAGACTTATTTTCCACACACATATTGCTATGAATAATGGCAATTCAATAGGGAGTAAAGATCATCAATATGTCACATTAGCTACCATATAACATTTGCATGGTTGACTGAATCACCTAAATGTATATTTTTAAAGGTATTAAAAGCCCCACAACAGAAAAGTAATGGACTGCAACATTCTTTTCCTCTGCCATTTCCCTACAACATACAGAAATAGTACACTCTTATAAAAAAGGGTTCCAAAAGGGTTCTTCAGCTGTCCCCTTAGGATTTTGGTTCCAGGTAGAACCCCTTTCTTGTTCCAAGTAGAACTCTTTTAGGTTCCATGTAGAACCCTCAAAAAGGGTTCTTCAAAGAGTTCTCTTTTGGGGACAGCCGCAGAACCGTTTTAGGTTCTAAATAGCACCTTTTTTTCTAAGAGTGTACAATGATTTGGTACACATTTCAAAACAAAAATAATAGCAGTTGCTTGCATTACCCTGACTTGTATACAAACTTTTATAGGGTGTATCAATTAGTGGTCTTTGAGAGGGTACAAATATATTCATCATTATAGGGTCTAAATATTTTCATCATTCATCATTATAAAGATCTCATAAATAAATTTGATATGGGGACCTAGAAGAAGAAAAATAATTAGAAATTGTGACTACTCATTATAGTACTGGATTTCTACGGTGCATTTGTTTTTATCTCCGTAATACAGGCCATACTTGATTCTTGTGAAAGTAAATATTGAAATATAGTTATTTGTTATAATCATAATCATACTCTGAGTCCCTTTGTTGTGTACTGTATGTTTACCCCGTATCTGAACCCACAAAAACAAAAGGCTCTAACATGACAGCTTTTATCACAGACCTAGTGAAAATAAATCATGAAGAATACTTCAATTCTAATTCCATGCCTCCTTGAACTTTTCACATCACAGGCTATAACATAACACGATTAAACAGAGCTCCAGCTAAAACAGTGTGTTGAGTCAACAGGTCCTCTACATTCAAGTGAGGACGTCCGTACTCTCAGCTTGCATTCATTTAGATTAGGGAAAACATGGACTACTTAATTGCATTCATTGTTATGCCTTGTCACTTCATAGCAGAACACGCTACTGAATAGCAATGAGACCTTGATGAATCATGGTTTCGTCCCAAATGGCACCGATTCCCATTATAGTGCACTACTTTTGACCAGGACCCATAGGACTCTCGTCGAAGGTAGTACACCACATAGGGAATAGGGTGCCATTTGGGACGCAGTCAATGTTCTCTCAACAGCTATTCTCTGAATAGTCACTTAAACTTGGCCTACAAAGCTAAAGCAATGCAGCGCCTGGTACAAAACTATAATTTGGACTGCTATGTCCTTGTGTAACGTGGGCCAATTGCTTTTCTTTTTCAGTTAAAGTGTTTGGAATGAGGCACTATTCATCAAGGGCTACATCCCAAATGGCACCATATTCACAATATTTAAAAAAACATTTATTTAACTAGGCAAGTCAGTTAAGAACAAATTCTTATTTAATGATAGCCTACCCCGGCCAAACCTGGACGACACTGTGCGCCGCCTTATGGGACCCCCAATCACAGCCAGATGTGATTCAGCCTGGATTCAAACCAGAGACTATAGTGATGCCTCTAGCACTGAGATGCAGTGCCTTAGACTGCTGCGCCACTCGGGAGTCCCTATATAGTGAACTACTTTTGACCAGAGCCCTATGAGACCTGTTCAAACCTGGTCAAAAGTAGTACACTATATAGGGAATAGGATGCCATTTGGGACTCCAGACTTACAATCATGTTGATGCTATTCAAGCTTGGATTGATTTGGCACAGATATAAAAATGGACCTTGATTATAGATTTTCATGCTACACCAAAATATCCCCGCTTTAAATGTATACTAACATGGGTATGTTTTGGTCAGTTTCAGTAAACCTCTTTTGTACATGCAGAACATAGAAAACTGTACTGGCATTATGCCAAGGAAACGGCAAAAGAGATATCAACAAAATGCTTGTAAGTCTTGAAAAGTCCACAGACCCACTCCAAAAGGTTTTTGCAGCCATCATTGACTCAGTGGGTTTTGTCTCAGGACCTACTCACTGCCACAGTCATACACTGGACCTAGTTTGGTCCCGTGGAATAAATATTGTGGATCTTAATGTTGTTCCTCATAATCCTGGATTATAGAACCACAATTATATTAAATTTGCAATCGCAACAAATAATCTGCTCAGACCACAACCAAGGATCATCAAAAGCCGTGCTATAAATTCTTGGACAACCCAAAGATACCTAGGTGCCCTTCCAGACTCCCACCATCTGGGTTGGCGCCCCCCCTTGGGTTGTGCCGTGGTGGAGACCTTAGTGGGCTATACTCGGCCTTGTCTCAGGATGGTAAGTTGGTGGTTGAAGATATCTCTCTAGTGGTGTGGGGGCTGTGCTTTGGCAAAGTGGGTGGGGTTATATCCTTCCTGTTTGGCCCTGTCCGGGGGTATCATAGGATGGGGCCACAGTGTCTCCTGACCCCTCCTGTCTCAGCTTCCAGCATTTATGCTGCAGTAGTTTGTGTCGGGTGGCTAGGGTCAGTTTGTTATATCTGGAGTACTTCTCTTATCCGGTGTCCTGTGTGAATTTAAGTATGCTCTCTCTAATTCTTTCTTTCCCTCTTTCTTTCTCTCTCTCGGAGGACCTGAGCCCTAGGACCATGCCTCAGGACTACCTGGCATGATGACTCCTTGCTGTCCCCAGTCCACCTAGCCGTGCTGCTGCTCCAGTTTCAACTGTTCTGCCTGCGGCTATGGAATCCTGACCTGATCACCGGACGTGCTACCTGTCCCAGACCTATTATTTGACCATGCTGGTCATTTATGAACATTTGAACATCTTGGCCATGTTCTGTTATAATCTCCATCCGGCACAGCCAGAAGAGGACTGGCCACCTCTCATAGCCTGGTTCCTCTCTAGGTTTCTTCCTAGGTTTGGGCTTTTCTAGGGAGTTTTTCCTAGCCAACGTGCTTCAACACCTGCATTGCTTGCTGTTTGAGGTTTTAGGCTGGGTTCATGTACAGCACTTTGAGATATCAGCTGATGTATGAAGGGCTATATAAATACATTTGATTTGATTTGATCTACCCAAGGTTGTTAGAGTACAGAAATCGAGGAACTAAATTTGACCTTGCGTTATACCCTAGACTGGGTGTCATAAGACGCTAGCTCCCTGGTCTACAGAAGATACCCGAGACCTGAAGCAAGCTTCCAAAAAAATGGAACGGAAATGGCCCTACACCAACCTGAAAGTCTTCCAACTACCTTGGAAAGACAATACCGTGCTATATCGAAGAGCCCTCACAGCTTTTTAAAATGTATTTCACCTTTATTTAACCAGGTAAGCTAGTTGAGAACAAGTTCTCATTTACAACTGCGACCTGGCCAAGATAAAGCAAAGCAAAACAAAGCACTGTGACACAAACAATAACACAGAGTTACACATGGAATTAACAAGAACACAGTCAATAAAACAATTGAAAAAAAGGAAGTCTATATACAGTGTGCTCAAATGGTGTGAGGAGGTAAGGCAGTAAATAGGCCATAGTAGCAAAGTAATTACAATTTAGCAAATTAATACTGGAGTGATAGATGAGCAGATGGTGATGTGCAAGTAGAAATGCTGGTGTGCAAAAGAGCAGAAAAGTAAATAAAAACAATATGGGGATGAGGTAGGTAGATTGGGTGGGCTATTTACAGGATGGGCTATGTACAGCTTTAGCAATCAGTTATCTGCTCAGATAGCTGATGTTTAAAGTTAGTGAGGGAAATATAAGGCTCCAGCTTCAGCGATTTTTGCAATTTGTTCCAGTCATTGGCAGCAGAGAACTGGAAGGAAAGGCGGCTAAAGTAGGTGTTGGCTTTGGGGATGACCAGTGCGATATACCTGCTGGAGCGTGTGCTACGGGTGGGTATTGTTATCATGACCAGTGAGCTGAGATAAGGTGGAGCTTTACCTAGCATAGACTTATAGATGACCTGGAGCCAGTGGGTCTGGCGACGAATATGTAGCGAGAGCCAGCTGACTAGAGCATACAGGTCGCAGTGGTGGGTGGTATAAGGGGCTTTGGTGACAAAACGGATGGCACTGTGATAGACTGCACCCAGTTTGCTGAGTAAACTATTGGAAGCTATTTTGTAAATGACATCGCCGAAGTCGAGGATCGGTAGGATAGTCAGTTTTACGAGGGTATGTTTGGAGACGTGAGTGAAGGATACTTTGTTGCCGATTCTAGATTTAATTTTGGATTGGCGATGTTTAATATGAGTCTGGAAGGAGAGTTGCTGTCTAGCCAGACACCTAGCTATTTGTAGTTGTCCACATATTCTACGTCAGAACTGTCCAGAGTGATGATGCTAGTCGGGCGAGCGGGTGCGGGCAGCGAACAGTTGAAAAGCATGCATTTGGTTTTACTAGCGTTTAAGAGCAGTTGGAGGCCACAGAGGGAGCTACTCGATCATCCTATTTTTCCATCTTAATTAAGGAGAATAAGAACAATCCAAAATGTATTTTTGATACTGTCGCCAAGCTAACTAAAAAGCAGCATTCCACCAAGAGAGGATGACATTCACTTCAGGGTGATAAATTCATGAACTTCTTTGATGTAAAGATTATGATCGTTAGATAGAAAATTACGGACTCTTCTTTAAATCTGCGTATTTCTTCAAAGCTCAGTTGTCCTGAGTCTGCACAACACTGCCAGGACCTAGGATCAATGGAGACACTCAAGTTTTTAATACTACAGTATATTTCTTGACACATTGATGAAAATAGTCTTGGCCTCTAAACCTTCAAGCTGCATACTGGACCCTATTCGAACTAAACTACTGAAAACGCTGCTTCCTGTGATTGGCCCTCCTATGTTGAATATAACAAACTGCTCTCTATCCACTGGATGTGTACCAAACTCACTAAAAGTGGCAGTAATAAAGCCTCTCTTGAAAAAGCCAAACCTTGACCCAGAAAATATCAATACCATATCGAATCTCCCATTCCTCTCAAAAATGTTGAAAAGCTGTTGCTCAGCAACTCACTGCCTTCCTGAAGACAAACCATGTATACGAAATGCTTCAGTTAGGTTTTAGACCCCATCATAACACTGAGACTAACACTGAGACTGCACTCATAAAGGTGGTAAATGACCTTTTATCGGCGTCAGACCAAGGCTCTGCATCTGTCCTCGTGCTCCTAGACCTTAGTGCTGCTTTTGATACCATCTATCACCACATACTTCTGGAGAGATTGGAAACCCAAATTGGTCTACACGGACATGTTCTGGCCTGGTTTGGATCTTATCTGTCAGATTGATATTAGTTTGTCTCTGTTGATGGTTTCCCTTCTGACAAATCAACTGTACATTTCAGTGAACCTCAAGGTTCCGTTTAAGGACCACTATATAGTTGTCACTATATAGGCTATAGGCTATAGGCAAGGCTATCAAACAAGTTAAGCGCCAGTACAGAGACAAAGTAGAATCTCAATTCAACGGCTCAGACACAAGAGGCATGTGGCAGGGTCTACAGTCAATCACGGACTACAGGAAGAAAACCAGCCCAGTCACAGACCAGGATGTCTTGCTCCCAGGCAGACTAAATAACTTTTTTGCCCGCTTTGAGGACAATACAGTGCCACTGACACGGCCTGCAACGAAAACATGCGGTCTCTCCTTCACTGCAGCCGAAGTGTGTAAGACATTTAAACGTGTTAACCCTCGCAAGGCTGCAGGCCCAGACGGCATCCCCAGCCGCGCTCTCAGAGCATGCGCAGACCAGCTGGCCGGTGTGTTTACGGACATATTCAATCAATCCCTATACCAGTCTGCTGTTCCCACATGCTTCAAGAGGGCCACCATTATTCCTGTTCCCAAGAAAGCTAAGGTAACTGAGCTAAACGACTACCGCCCCGTAGCACTCACATCCGTCATCATGAAGTGCTTTGAGAGACTAGTCAAGGACCATATCACCTCCACCCTACCTGACACCCTAGACCCACTCCAATTTGCTTACCGCCCAAATAGGTCCACAGACGATGCAATCTCAACCACACTGCACACTGTCCTAACCCATCTGGACAAGAGGAATACCTATGTGAGAATGCTGTTCATCGACTACAGCTCGGCATTCAACACCATAGTACCCTCCAAGCTCGTCATCAAGCTCGAGACCCTGGGTCTCGACCCCGCCCTGTGCAACTGGGTACTGGACTTCCTGACGGGCCGCCCCCAGGTGGTGAGGGTAGGCAACAACATCTCCTCCCCGCTGATCCTCAACACTGGGGCCCCACAAGGGTGCGTTCTGAGCCCTCTCCTGTACTCCCTGTTCACCCACGACTGCGTGGCCATGCACGCCTCCAACTCAATCATCAAGTTTGCGGACGACACAACAGTGGTAGGCTTGATTACCAACAACGACGAGACGGCCTACAGGGAGGAGGTGAGGGCCCTCGGAGTGTGGTGTCAGGAAAATAACCTCACACTCAACGTCAACAAAACTAAGGAGATGATTGTGGACTTCAGGAAACAGCAGAGGGAACACCCCCCCATCCACATCGATGGAACAGTAGTGGAGAGTGTAGCAAGTTTTAAGTTCCTCAGCATACACATCACAGACAAACTGAATTGGTCCACTCACACAGACAGCATCGTGAGGAAGGCGCAGCAGCGCCTCTTCAACCTCAGGAGGCTGAAAAAATTCGGCTTGTCACCAAAAGCACTCACAAACTTCTACAGATGCACAATCGAGAGCATCCTGGCGGGCTGTATCACCGCCTGGTATGGCAACTGCACCGCCCTCAACCGTAAGGCTCTCCAGAGGGTAGTGAGGTCTGCACAACGCATCACCGGGGGCAAACTACCTGCCCTCCAGGACACCTACACCACCCGATGCTACAGGAAGGCCATAAAGATCATCAAGGACATCAACCACCTGAGCCACTGCCTGTTCACCCCGCTGTCATCCAGAAGGCGAGATCAGTACAGGTGCATCAAAGCTGGGACCGAGAGACTGAAAAACAGCTTCTATCTCAAGGCCATCAGACTGTTAAACAGCCACCACTAACATTGAGTGGCTACTGCCAACACACTGTCAATGACACTGACTCTACTCCAGCCACTTTAATAATGGGAATTGATGGGAAATGATGTAAATATATCACTAGCCACTTTAAACAATGCTACCTTATATAATGTTACTTACCCTACATTATTCATCTCATATGCATACGTAGATACTGTACTCTATATCATCGACTGCATCCTTATGTAATACATGTATCACTAACCACTTTAACTATGCCACTTGGTTTACATACTCATCTCATATGTATATACTGTACTCGATATCATCTACTGTATCTTGCCTATGCTGCTCTGTACCATCACTCATTCATATATCCTTATGTACATATTCTTTATCCCCTTACACTGTGTATAAGACAGTAGTTTTTTGGAATTGTTAGTTAGATTACTTGTTCGTTATTACTGCATTGTCGGAACTAGAAGCACAAGCATTTCGCTACACTCGCATTAACATCTGCTAACCATGTGTATGTGACAAATAAAATTTGATTTGATTTGATTTGAATATTTCAAGGACAGCTTTTTTCCATCTTCGTGACATTGCAAAAATCTGAATTTTTCTGTCCAAAAATTATGCAGAAAAATGTATCCATGCTTTCGTCACTTCTAGGTTTGTCATGCCCTGGCCTTAGTTATCTCTGTTTTCGTTATTATTTTGGTTAGGTCAGGGTGTGACGAGGGTGGGTATGCTTGTTTTGGCTTGTCTAGGGTTTTTGTATATCTAGGGGCTTTGTAAGTCTAGGTATATGTATGTCTATGGTGCCCTGAATTGGTTCCCAATCATAGGCAGCTGTTTATTGTTGTCTCTAATTGGGGACCATATTTACAGTGGGGCAAAAAAGTATTTAGTCAGCCACCAATTGTGCAAGTTCTCCCACTTAAAAAGATGAGAGAGGCCTGTAATTTTCATCATAGATACACTTCAACTATGACAGACAAAATAAGAAAAGAAATCCAGAAAATCACATTGTAGGATTTTTTATGAATTTATTTGCAAATTATGGTGGAAAATAAGTATTTGGTCACCTACAAACAAGCTAGATTTCTGTCTCTCACAGACATGTAACTTCTTCTTTAAGAGGCTCCTCTGTCCTCCACTCGTTACCTGTATTAAAACCTGTTGCGACTCTAGGGGCAGTATTTTCATTTTTGGAAAAAAAAACGTTCCTGTTTTAAACGGGATATTTTGTCAGGACAAGATGCTAGCATATGCATATAATTGACAGCTTTGGATAGAAAACACTCTAACGTTTCCAAAACTGTAAAGATATTGTCTGTGGGTATAACAGAACTGATGTTGCAGGCGAAAGCCTGAGAAAAATCCAATCCGGAAGTGCCCCAGGTTTTGAAAGCGCTGCGTTCCAATGAGTCCCTCTTGAGCTGTGAGTGTGCCATCAACGAGCTTACGCTTTCTACGTATTCCCCAAGGTGTCTACAGCATTGTGACCTAGTTTTACGCATTTCTGTTGAAGAATAGCCGTAGGTGGCCATATTGCATAAATGGTCACATGGTGGCTCCGAGAGAGATTCTCCCGTAAAATACAGAGGTAGCCATTACTCCAATCGGTCCTACTGAAAAACGAATTGTCCCAACGGATATATTATCGAATAGATATTAGAAAAACACGTTGAGGATTGATTCTAAACAACGTTTGCCATGTTTCTGTCGATATTATGGAGCTAATTTGGAATATTTTTCGCCGTTTTCGTCACTGCAATTTCCGGACGATTTCTCAGCCAAACGTGAAGAACAAACGGAGCTATTTCGCCTACAAAAATAATTTTTGGGGAAAAATCAACGTTGGCTATCTACCTGGGAGTCTCGTGAGGGAAACATCTGAAGTTCATCGAAGGTAAACGATTTAATTTGATTGCTTTTCTGATTTGTAACCAGGATGCCTGCTGCTAGCAAGCCATAATGCTATGCTAGGCTATCGATAAACTTACACAAATGCTTGTCTAGCTTTGGCTGTAAAGCATATTTTGGAAATCTGAGATGACATTGTGATTAACAAAAGGCTAAGCTGTGTCTCAATGTATTTCATTTGTGATTTTCATGAATAGGAAGATTTTCTAGGAAGATTTACGCTGCGTTATGCTAATTCGTTTGAGGCTATGGTTACGCTCCCGCATGCGGGTTTGAGAGTCATGAGAAGTTTTAATGGCACCTGTTTGAACATGTTATCAGTATAAAAGACACCTGTCCACAACCTCAAACAGTCACACTCCAAACTCCACTATGGCCAAGACCAAAGAGCTGTCAAAGGACACCAGAAACAAAATTACAGACCTGCACCAGGCTGGGAAGACTGAATCTGCAATAGGTAAGCAGCTTGGTTTGAAGAAATCAACTGTGGGAGCAATTATTAGGAAATGGAAGACATACAAGACCACTGATAATCTCCCTCGATCTGGGGCTCCACGCAAGATCTCACCCCGTGGGGTCAAAATGATCACAAGAACGGTGAGCAAAAATCCCAGAACCACACGGGGGGACCTACCATCAGTAACACACTACGCCGCCAGGGACTCAAATCCTGCAGTGCCAGACGTGTCCCCCTGCTTAAGCCAGTACATGTCCAGGCCTGTCTGAAGTTTGCTAGAGAGCATTTGGATGATCCAGAAGAAGATTGGGAGAATGTCATATGGTCAGATGAAACCAAAATATAACTTTTTGGTAAAAACTCAACTCATCGTGTTTGGAGGACAAAGAATGCTGAGTTGCATCCAAAGTACACCATACCTACTGTGAAGCATGGGGGTGGAAACATCATGCTTTGGGGCTGTTTTTCTGTAAAGGGACCAGGACGGCTGATCCGTGTAAAGGAAAGAATGAATGGGGCCATGTATCGTGAGATTTCGAGTGAAAACCTCCTTCCATCAGCAAGGGCATTGAAGATGAAACTTAGCTGGGTCTTTCAGCATGACAATGATCCCAAACACACCGCCCGGGCAACGAAGGAGTGGCTTCGTAAGAAGCCTTTCAAGGTCCTGGAGTGGCCTAGCCAGTCTCCAGATCTCAACCCCATAGAAAATCTTTGGAGGGAGTTGTGTTTGGGTACTTCCGGTGCCGACAGAGATGGCCGCCTCGCTTCGCGTTCCTAGGAAACTATGCAGTTTTTTGTTTTTTTAAGTGTTATTTCTTACACTAGTACCCCAGGTCATCTTAGGTTTCATTACATACAGCCGAGAAGAACTACTGAATATAAGATCAGCGTCAACTCACCATCAGTACGACCAAGAATATGTTTTTCGCGATGCGGATCCTGTGTTCTGCCTTACAACCAGTGTAACCGAGTGGATCACATGCAGCGACCAAAAAAAAAAACGACTCAGAAAAAGAGGGAAACGAAGCGGTCTTCTGGTCAGACTCCGGAGACAGGCACATTGTGCACCACTCCCTAGCATTCTTCTTGCCAATGTCCAGTCTCTTGACAACAAGGTTGATGAAATCCGAGCAAGGGTAGCATTCCAGAGGGACATCAGAGACTGTAACGTTCTCTGCTTCACGGAAACATGGCTAACTGGAGAGACGCAATCCGAAGCGGTGCAGCCAGCGGGTTTCTCCACGCATCGCGCCGACAGAAACAAACATCTTTCTGGTAAGAAGACGGGCGGGGGCGTATGCCTTATGGCCAACGTGACATGGTGTGATGAAAGAAACATACAGGAACTCAAATCCTTCTGTTCACCTGATTTAGAATTCCTCACAATCAAATGTAGACCGCATTATCTACCAAGAGAATTCTCTTCGATTATAATCACAGCCATATATATCCCCCCCAAGCAGACACATTGATGGCTCTGAACGAACTTTATTTAACTCTCTGCAAACTGGAAACGATTTATCCGGAGGCTGCATTCATTGTAGCTGGGGATTTTAACAAGGCTAATCTGAAAACAAGACTCCCTAAATTTTATCAGCATATCGATTGCGCAACCAGGGGTGGAAAGACCCTGGATCATTGTTACTCGCCCCGCCCCCCTTTCGGAAAAGCTGACCACGACTCCATTTTGTTGATCCCTGCCTACAGACAGAAACTAAAACAAGAAGCTCCCACGCTGAGGTCTGTCCAACGCTGGTCCGACCAAGCTGACTCCACACTCCAAGACTGCTTCCATCACGTGGACTGGGAGATGTTTCGTATTGCGTCAGACAACAACATTGACGAATACGCTGATACGGTGTGCGAGTTCATTAGAACGTGCGTTGAAGATGTCGTTCCCATAGCAACGATTAAAACATTCCCTAACCAGAAACCGTGGATTGATGGCAGCATTCGTGTGAAACTGAAGGCACGAACCACTGCTTTTAATCAGGGCAAGGTGTCTGGTAACATGACTGAATACAAACAGTGCAGCTATTCCCTCCGCAAGGCTATCAAACAAGCCAAGCGCCAGTACAGAGACAAAGTAGAATCTCAATTCAACGGCTCAGACACAAGAGGCATGTGGCAGGGTCTACAGTCAATCACGGACTACAGGAAGAAACCCAGCCCAGTCACGGACCAGGATGTCTTGCTCCCAGGCAGACTAAATAACTTTTTTGACCGCTTTGAGGACAATACAGTGCCACTGACACGGCCTGCAACGGAAACATGCGGTCTCTCCTTCACTGCAGCCGAAGTGAGTAAGACATTTAAACGTGTTAACCCTCGCAAGGCTGCAGGCCCAGACGGCATCCCCAGCCGCGCCCTCAGAGCATGCGCAGACCAGCTGGCCGGTGTGTTTACGGACATATTCAATCAATCCCTATACCAGTCTGCTGTTCCCACATGCTTCAAGAGGGCCACCATTGTTCCTGTTCCCAAGAAAGCTAAGGTAACTGAGCTAAACGACTACCGCCCGTAGCACTCACATCCGTCATCATGAAGTGCTTTGAGAGACTAGTCAAGGACCATGTCACCTCCACCCTACCTGACACCCTTGACCCACTCCAATTTGCTTACCGCCCAAATAGGTCCACAGACGATGCAATCTCAACCACACTGCACACTGCCCTAACCCATCTGGACAAGAGGAATACCTATGTGAGAATGCTGTTCATCGACTACAGCTCGGCATTCAACACCATAGTACCCTCCAAGCTCGTCATCAAGCTCGAGACCCTGGGTCTCGACCCCGCCCTGTGCAACTGGGTACTGGACTTCCTGACGGGCCGCCCCCAGGTTGTGAGGGTAGGCAACAACATCTCCTCCCCGCTGATCCTCAACACTGGGGCCCCACAAGGGTGCGTTCTGAGCCCTCTCCTGTACTCCCTGTTCACCCACGACTGCGTGGCCATGCACGCCTCCAACTCAATCATCAAGTTTGCGGACGACACAACAGTGGTAGGCTTGATTACCAACAACGACGAGACGGCCTACAGGGAGGAGGTGAGGGCCCTCGGAGTGTGGTGTCAGGAAAATAACCTCACACTCAACGTCAACAAAACTAAGGAGATGATTGTGGACTTCAGAAAACAGCAGAGGGAACACCCCCATCCACATCGATGGAACAGTAGTGGAGAGGGTAGCAAGTTTTAAGTTCCTCGGCATACACATCACAGACAAACTGAATTAGTCCACTCACACAGACAGCATCGTGAGGAAGGCGCAGCAGCGCCTCTTCAACCTCAGGAGGCTGAAGAAATTCGGCTTGTCACCAAAAGCACTCACAAACTTCTACAGATGCACAATCGAGAGCATCCTGGCGGGCTGTATCACCGCCTGGTATGGCAACTGCACCGCCCTCAACCGTAAGGCTCTCCAGAGGGTAGTGAGGTCTGCACAACGCATCACCGGGGCAAACTACCTGCCCTCCAGGACACCTACACCACCCGATGCTACAGGAAGGCCATAAAGATCATCAAGGACATCAACCACCCGAGCCACTGCCTGTTCACCCCGCTGTCATCCAGAAGGCGAGGTCAGTACAGGTGCATCAAAGCTGGGACCGAGAGACTTAAAAACAGCTTCTATCTCAAGGCCATCAGACTGTTAAACAGCCACCACTAACATTGAGTGGCTACTGCCAACACACTGTCAATGACACTGACTCTACTCCAGCCACTTTAATCATGGGAATTGATGGGAAATGATGTAAATATATCACTAGCCACTTTAAACAATGCTACCTTATATAATGTTACTTACCCTACATTGTTAATCTCATATGCATACGTTGATACTGTACTCTATATCATCGACTGCATCCTTATGTAATACATGTATCACTAGCCACTTTAACTATGCCACTTGGTTTACATACTTATCTCATATGTATATACTGTACTCGATATCATCTACTGTATCTTGCCTATGCTGCTCTGTACCATCACTCATTCATATATCCTTATGTACATATTCTTTATCCCCTTACACTGTGTATAAGACAGTAGTTTTTTTTGAATTCTTAGTTAGATTACTTGCTCGTTATTACTGCATTGTCGGAACTAGAAGCACAAGCATTTCGCTACACTCGCATTAACATCTGCTAACCATGTGTATGTGACAAATAAAATTTGATTTGATTTTTGATTTGATTTGAAAGTCTGTGTTGCCCAGCAACAGCCCCAAAACATCACTGCTCTAGAGGAGATATGCATGGAGGAATGGACCAAAATACCAGCAACAGTGTGTGAAAACCTTGTGAAGACTTACAGAAAACGTTTAACCTCTGTCATTGCCAACAAAGGGTATATAACAAAGTATTGAGATAAACTTTTTTATTGACCAAATACTTATTTTCCACCATAATTTGCATAAATTCATAAAAAATCCTACAATGTGATTTTCTGGATTTTTCCCCCCTCATTTTGTCTGTCATAGTTGAAGTGTACCTATGATGAAAAATACAGGCCTCTCATCTTTATTAAGTGGGAGAACTTGCACAATTGGTGGCTGACTGAATACTTTTTTGCCCCACTGTAGGTAGCCATTTTTCCTTGGGAATTTGTCGTTTTTTTTCTATGTTTAGTTGCCTGTTAGCACTCGTGTATAGCTTCATGGTTCGTTTTGTTGTTTTGTTAGTTTGTTCAGTGTTGTATTTCTTTAATAAATTAAGAATGTACGCTTACCACGCTGCACCTTGGTCTCCTACTTACAAAGAACGTGACAAACAAACGTGACAAGATTAGACTACTGCAATGCTCTACTTTCCGGCCACCCGGATAAAGCACTAAATAAACTTCAGTTAGATCACATAAAATGTGATCATATTACTCCAGTGTTAGCCTCTCTACACTGGCTTCCTGTTAAGGCTAGGGCTGATTTCAAGGTTTTACTGCTAACCTGCAAAGCATTACATGGGCTTGCTTGTACCTATCTTTACGATTTGGTCCTGCCGTACATAGGTACGCGTACGCTATGGTCAGAATACGCAGGCCTCCTTACTGTACCTAGAATTTCTAAGCAAACAGCTGGAGGCAGGGTTTTCTCCTATAGAGCTCAATTTTTATGGAACGGTCTGCCTATCCATGTGAGAGAAGCAGACTCTCTCGACCTTTAAGTGTTTTTGAAGACTCATCTCTTCAGAATGTCCTATAATTGAGTGTAGTCTGGCCCAGGGGTGTGAAGGTGAATGGAAAGGTACTGGAGCGACGAACCGCCCTTGCTGTCTCTGCCTGGCCGGTTCCCATCTCTCTACTGGGATTCTCTGCCTCTAACCCTATTACGGGGGCTGAGTCATTGGCTTATTGGTGCTCTTCAATGCCGTCCCTAGGAAGGGTGTGTCACTTGAGTGGGTTGAGTCACTGATGTGATCTTCCTATCCGAGTTGGCGCCCCCCTCGGGTTCGTGCTGTGTGGGGGGGCTTCATGGGCTATACTCTGCCTTGTCTCAGGGTAGTAGGTTGGTGGTTGAAGATATCCCTCTAGTGGGTGGGGTTATATCATGCCTGTTTGGCCCTGTCCGGGGGTATCGTCGGACAGGGCCACAATGTCTCCCGACTCCTCATGTCTCAGCCTCCAGCATTTATGCTGCAATAGTTTGTGTCGGGGGGCTAGGGTCAGTCTGTTTTATCTGGAGTATTTCTCATGTCATATCCAGTGTCCTGTGTCAATTTAAGTATGCTCCCTCTAATTCTCTCTCTCTCTCTCTCTCTCTCTCTCTCTCTCACTCTCACTCTCTTTCTATCTCTTTTCTCTGAGGACCTGAGCCCTACGACCATGCCTCACGACTACTCGGCCTGATGAATCCCTGCTGTCCCCAGCAGCTGGTTATGCTGCTGCTCCAGTTTCAACTGTTCTGTCTACGTCTATGGAACCCTAACCTGTTTACTGGACATGCTACCGTGTCTTGGACCTGCTGTTTTGGACTCTCTCTCTACCGCACCTGCTGTCTCTAACTCTGAATGATCGGCTATGAAAAGCCAACTGACATTTACTCCCGAGGTGCTGACCTGTTGGACCCTCTGCAACCACTGTGATTATTATTATCTGACCCTGCTGGTCATCTATGAATGTTTGAACATCTTGGCCATGTACTGTTATAATCTCCACCCGGCACAGGCAGAAGAGGACTGGCCACCCCTCAGAGCCTGGTTCCTCTTTAGGTTTCTTCCTAGGTTCTGGCCTTTCTAGGGAGATTTTCCTAGTCACCTCGCTTCCATATCTACATTGCTTGCTGTTTGGGGTTTTAGGCTGCATTTCTGTACAGCACTTTGTGATAAAAGGGCTTTATAAATACATTTGATTGATTGATTGATTCAAAGGCCTGTCTATATCAGTTGAAAACAAAGGTTTACATACTATCCATAGAGCTGTTTTGAGTAAAATGGACTTCAGCAGTGTATGATGTATCTCAAGGAAAAAGCAGGTGGAAAAGGACAGCATCTCAGAAGACAGCTGGGATGCACTGCAGACAGTTCTTTAGCAAATGTTCCATGAGGTCTCCCATAGCCCTATAGAGTCTCTCTCCACAGCTCTATGAAGATCACATAGAGTAGCTGTTAGCTATGCTCCAGTATGAGGGCTGAAAGAGGAGTCAAACAAGTATTGCGCAATGTCCCACTGTGAGTGTACGGTGAAGGTTATGGTGAAGGTAATAAAACAGACAGAAATGTGTTGGTTACACTTTACATTAGTACCACCAAGCGAAACTTCACGTAGAGTGTTACCAACATTTTTCCTCAGATAATTTTGGTGAGTAATGGTGAATGTCAAATAAATACAAAATAGTATGACAATCAAAATAAAAGGAAGGGTAAAGAGTATGACTATAAAAATAAAAGGAAGGGTAAAGAGTATGACTATGGCAATTTATACTCTTTATCTCAGTAGACTTTCAAGATCCCTACTCCTTGAAGACCCCTACTGCTGGAAGATCCCTATTGCTTAAAGATCCCTACTGCGTCAAGCTCCCTACTTCTTGAACATCCCTACTGCTTGTAGATCCCTACTGCTTGTAGATCCCTACTGCTTGTAGATCCCTACTGCTTGAAGATCCCTACTCCTTGAAGGTTCCTACTGCTTGAAGTGCCCTACTGCTTGAACATCCCTACTGCTTGTAGATCCCTACTGCTTGAAGTTCCCTACTGCTTGAAGATCCCTACTCCTTGAAGTTCCCTACTGCTTGAAGATCCCTACCGCTTGAAGATCCCTACTCCTTGAATATCCCTACTGCTGGAAGATCCCTACTTCTTGAACATCCCTACTGCTTCTAGATCCCTACTGCTTGTAGATCCCTACTGCTTGAAGATCCCTACTCCTTGAAGGTTCCTACTGCTTGAAGTTCCCTACTGCTTGAAGTTCCCTACTGCTTGAAGATCCCTACTGCTTGAAGGTTCCTACTGCTTGAAGGATCCTACTGCTTGAAGATCCCTACTCCTTGAACATCCCTACTGCTTGAAGATCCCTACTCCTTGAAGGTTCCTACTGCTTGAAGATCCCTACTGCTTGAAGGTTCCTACTGCTTGAAGATCTCTACTTCTTGAAGGTTCCTACTGCTTGAAGATCCCTACTCCTTGAAGGTTCCTACTCCTTGAATATCCCTACTGCTTGAAGATCCCTACTCCTTGAAGGTTCCTACTGCTTGAAGATCTCTACTGCTTGAAGGTTCCTACTCCTTGAAGGTTCCTACTGCTTGAATATCCCTACTCCTTGAATATCCCTACTGCTTGAAGATCCCTACTTCTTGAACATCCCTACTGCTTGAAGATCCCTATTCCTTGAAGGTTCCTACTGCTTGAAGATCTCTACTGCTTGAAGGTTCCTACTCCTTGAAGGTTCCTACTGCTTGAATATCCCTACTCCTTGAATATCCCTACTACTTGAAGATCCCTACTTCTTGAACATCCCTACTGCTTGTAGATCCCTATTGCTTGTAGATCCATACTGCTTGAAGATCCCTACTCCTTGAATATCCCTACTGCTGGAAGATCTCCACTCCCTACTCCAAGGTCCGTAAGATTCTGGTCAAAACTAGTACACTACTAGGTAATAGGGGCCATTTGGGACTGAACCCATTACTCTGCACATTGCTAATCTGTTGTGAAAGACACTGGCTTCTGTTGTCATGCAGAATTAGAAAGGACTTGACAATGGGGGATTACGATAGAAATTACAAGTGTCATTAGCCACAACATCCAACATTAGGCCAAGGATTGCTAGGCAGAATTAGGGGTGCGGTTGTGTTGCACAAATGTTATTTAAATTAAAGCAACAACAACAACATTATGCAAATGAAAAGCAACAAGGTGTGATATGTATAGGAATGGGTGGTTTGTTATGATAGAGGGTGTGCTGTGTGTGTGTGTGTGTGTGTGTGTGTGTGTGTGTGTGTGTGTGTGTGTGTGTGTGTGTGTGTGTGTGTGTGTGCTGTGATAGATATGCCTCACTAATGTGGAAATGCTGTGGAATGAATTGTTGTAATAGCGTCTCTCCATGCTTCAGGGTAGAGGGTGGTTCTCATACAGTCCATATTCATCAGACTATTTGCAGCCACTGTCTATCATTTCTGCTTTTCTAAATGTTTATATTACAAAGATATTGCTGTATAAAGGGCTGTATTTGAACAAACCTGACACAATGGGGAATCTAAGCGCCGGCAGTAGCTCTATAGGTTCAGGGGTATGTCAGAAATATTTTAGCTATTTTCACTGTCACAATTATCAACACACTTGCTGGCATTGGTGCGAAAGGGCTGGGTTTTGATGAGTAAATAAAAAGGGCTGGGTTTTGATGAGTAAATAAAAAGGGCTGGGTTTTGATGAGTAAATAAAAAGGGCTGGGTTTTGATGAGTACATAGAAAGGGCTGGGTTGTGATGAGTACATAGAAAGGGCTGGGTTTTGATGAGTACATAGAAAGGGCTGGGTTTTGATGAGTACATAGACAGGGCTGGGTGTTGATGAGTAAATAGAAAGGGCTGGGTTTTGATGAGTACATAGAAAGGGCTGGGTTTTGATGAGTACATAGACAGGGCTGGGTGTTGATGAGTAAATAGAAAGGGCTGGGTTTTGATGAATAAATAGAAAGGGCTGGGTTTTGATGAGTAAATAGAAAGGGCTGGGTTTTGATGAATAAATAGAAAGGGCTGGGTTTTGATGAGTAAATAGAAAGGTTTTATGAGTGTAGAAAGGGCTGGGTGTTCACTGAGTAAATAGAAAGGGCTGGGTGTTGATGGCTAAATATTTGGTTGCTTCAAGTTGTGAGTTTACAAGGGCTGGGTTTTTTAAATAGGAATTTTGCCTTGAATAAACTCCAATGTTAGTCAGTTATAGTTTGTTAAATATCTTACAGAAACAAAATAACTAAATGTATCTTTGCTGAAAAATAGAAACTTGAACCCATTTGAGTAATAGAAAGGGCTGTTCTATGAATAAATTGAAATGGCTTCATTGATGAGTAAATATAAACACTACCAGTCCAAAGTTTTAGAACACTGGGTACTCATTTAAGGGTTTTTCTTTATTTTTAATGTTTTAAATACATTGATGAGAATAATCGTGATGAGTAAATAGAAAGTGAAGAAATCAAAAGGGCTGGGTTTTAAATAATAGAAATGGAATGAGTAAATAGAAATGATGAGTACCAAAAGGGTGGGTTTTGAAACAAATGACAAAGGGCTGGGTTTTGATGAGTAAATAGAAAGGGCTGGGTTTTGATGAGTAAATAGAAAGGGCTGGGTTTTGATGAATAAATAGAAAGGGCTGGGTTTTGATGAGTAAATAGGTTGTATGTGTGTCAGGGCTTGACCCCTCACTGACCAATCAGAACGTGCTCCATGGCTAAATATTTGGTTGCTTCAAGTTGTGTGTTTACAATATTTTATATTTTTCCTTTGAATAAACTCCAATGTTAGTCAGTTATAGTTTGTTAAATATCTTACAGAAACAAAATAACTAAATGTATCTTTGCTAAATATGTTAACTTGAACCCATTTGCGGTACACACTGTTCTAAATAATTGCATGGCTTCATTGTGGAAGTATAAACACTACCAGTCCAAAGTTTTAGAACACCTACTCATTTAAGGGGTTTTCTTTATTTTTAATGTTTTATACATTGTAGAATAATAGTGAAGACATCAAAATTATTAAATAACACATATGGAATCATGTAGTTACCAAAAAAGTGTGAAACAAATACAAATATATTTGAGATTCTTCAAATAGCCACCCTTTCCTTGATGACAGCGTTGCACACTCTTGGAATTCTCTCAACCAGATTCATGAGGTAGTCACCTGGAATGCATTTCACTTAACAGGTGTGCCTTCTTAAAATACAATTTTCTGAATTGATTTCCTTCTTAATGCGTTTGAGCCAATCAGTTGTGTTGTGACAAGATAGGGGGGTATACAGAAGATGGCCCTATTTGGTAAAAGACCAAGTCCATATTATGGCAGGAACAGCTCAAATAAGCAAAGAGAAACGGCAGTCCATCATTACTTTAAGACATGAAGGTCAGTCAATACGGAACATTTCAAGAACTTTGAAATTTCTCCAAGTGCAGTCGCAAAAACCATCAAGCGCTATGATGAAACTGGCTCTCACGAGGACTGCAACAGGAATGGAAGACCCAGAGTTACCTCTGCTGCAGAGGATAAGTTCATTAGAGTTACCTCTGCTGCAGAGGATAAGTTCATTAGAGTTACCTCTGCTGCAGAGGATAAGTTCATTAGAGTTACCAGCTTCCAAATACATGCTTCACGGAAATCAGGTAACAGACACATCTCAACATCAACTGTTCAGAGGGGACTATGTGAATCAGGCCTTCATGGTTGAATTGCTGCAAAGAAACCACTACTTAAGGACACCAATAATAAGAAGAGACTTTCTTGGGCCAAGAAACATAAGCAATGGACATTAGACTGGTGGAAATTTGTCCTTTGGTCTGCAATCCAAATTAGAGATTTTTTTGAGACGCGGTGTGGGTGAACGGATGATCTCCGCATGTGTATTTCCCACCATAAAGCATGGAGGAGGAGGTGTTATGGTGTGGGGGTGCTTTGCTGATGACACTGTCTGTGATTTATTTAGAATTCAAGGCACACTTAACCAGCATGGCTTCGCGTTTATAGTCAATGGAATGAGCGTTACACCGAGACCTGTACTCTGGAGCGGGATCGATTTGGAGGTGGAGGGTCCATCATGGTCTGGGGTGGTGTGTCACAGCATCATCTAACTGAGCTTGTTGTCATTGCAGGCAATTTTAATGCTGTGCGTTACAGGGAAGACATCCTCCTCCCTCATGTGGTACCCTTCCTGTAGGCTCATCCTGACATGACCCTCCAGCATGACGATGCCACCGGCCATACCGCTCGTTCTGTGCGTGATTTCCTGCAAGACAGGAATGTCAGTGTTCTGCCATGGCCAGCGAAGAGCCCGGATCTCAATCCCATTGAGCACGTCTCGGACCTGTTGGATCGGAGGGTGAGGGCTAGGACCATTCCCCCCAGAAATGTCTGGGAACTTGCTGGTGTCTTGGTGGAAGAGTGGGGTAACATCTCACTGCAAGAACTGGCAAAACTGTGCAGTCCATGAGGAGAGGATGCACTGCAGTACTCAATGCAGCTGGTGGCCACACCCGATACGGACTGTTAAAAGAGACCTTGGTGTCAGTATGACTCCCTGATAAAATAAAGGTTAAATAAAATAAAATAAAAATAATGGTCTGGTCTAAGGTAGTGAAGTATGTAGGGAATTGAGTGCCAACCAAACATGTTTTCCCCAGATGCTCAGTCATTGGTCAGATAGGGATACAGCCCTTACAGCTCTTTTCTCAACCAAACTTGTTTCACACCCCAAAAAGGGAGAGATTGCTGCTTTATCGGAAATTACGTTCTTTCAGGCACTATCGCTATCAGTTCCCAAGTTTTCTCTCCTTCCCCTTTCTTTCCTTTCCGTTTATCTTTTTGTTATCCCACTCCACAACTGAACTGGGTACTCAGCAAAGAGTATGTATCTTGACAGCGAGAACGCTAGACAAAACTGCTGCAAAGACCTACAATAAACTGCAGTTATGGTGGTGCTCAGGGAGAATTAAAAGCTTTTGTTGGAACACTCCATGTGAAGTACCTTCAAACACGGTATGTGGATTTGTGTCACCCAGTAGTGAAGTGTTAATGACACATTAGACATTGGACTCAGAACAATCATTACTCTGAGTGTGAAAATCATCTGGCACATGGTCTAGTTTGATGATGAAATAAAATCTGCTTGTTTCTCTGAGCAGCAGAGTATCTCTTCTTTATATATATATTTATCTATCTCTCCCCTTCTTCCTCTTTCTCATTGATCTAAAGCCATGTGGATACTTCATCCCTCTCCCCGTCAACAGTGTCTTGTATACACATATGAGAGTTATAAGGAGAGATGTGTAATGTTTACTGTTTTTATTGTTTATTTCACTTTTGTTTATTATCTATTTAATTTTCTTTGGCAATGTAAACATATGATTCCCATACCAATAAAGCCCCTTAATAAATAAATTGAGAGAGAGAGAGAGATCTCTAACAGTCAAAAGCCTCCTCTATTTAGGGGGATCAGATACCATTTGTGCTGGAGTGATCAGTTCCTGAGGGGTAGTGATGTCACTCTTTCATTAATCATTGGTTCCGTCCCAAATGGTACTTTATCCCAACACAATGCACTTCATTTGACAAGATATTTAACTGGGAAAAGAGTGCCATTTGGAATTAATTCATTGACTCACTAAGACCATCTGGAGGCTGAGTGATTAGTACCTAGTAACCTCAGCAATTCTTCCCATTAGGATCTGTCCAATTTGGCCTAGTGAGCCCTTATGGGATGTGCTTAACTCCTATGATGAGATGAGCGCCAGCTGAGACATTGGCTGTCAACAATAACTGACCCAGGAAGTCAAGTGGGTAATGTCTAAAGGAAAAGTCAGTGCTCCAGACAGTCACGACCGTCACTCCCTACCTTCAAGACAGTCACCACCCCATCCCCTTCTAGACAGTCACCACCCTCACCCCCTACCTTCAAGACAGTCACCACCCCATCCCCTTCTAGACAGTCCCCACACTCACCCCCTACCTTCAAGACAGTCACCACCCCATCCCCTTCTAGACAGTCCCCACACTCACCCCCTACCTTCAAGACAGTCACCACCCCATCCCCTTCTAGACAGTCCCCACACTCACCCCCTACCTTCAAGACAGTCACCATCCATCCCCTTCTAGACAGTCACCACCCTCATCCCCTACCTTCAAGACAGTCACCACCCCATCCCCTTCTAGACAGTCACCACACTCACCCCCTACCTTCAAGACAGTCACCACCCCATCCCCTTCTAGACAGTCACCACACTCACCCCCTACCTTCAAGACAGTCACCACCCCATCCCCTTCTAGACAGTCACCACACTCACCCCTACCTTCAAGACAGTCACCACCCCATCCCCTTCTAGACAGTCACCACACTCACCCCCTACCTTCAAGACAGTCACCACCCCATCCCCTTCTAGACAGTCACCACACTCACCCCCTACCTTCAAGACAGTCACCACCCCATCCCCTTCTAGACAGTCCCCACACTCACCCCCTACCTTCAAGACAGTCACCACCCCATCCCCTTCTAGACAGTCACCACACTCACCCCCTACCTTCAAGACAGTCACCACCCCATCCCCTTCTAGACAGTCACCACACTCACCCCCTACCTTCAAGACAGTCACCACCCCATCCCCTTCTAGACAGTCACCACACTCACCCCCTACCTTCAAGACAGTCACCACCCCATCCCCTTCTAGACAGTCACCACCCCATCCCCTTCTAGACAGTCCCCACACTCACCCCCTACCTTCAAGACCGTCACCACCCCACCCCCTTCTAGACAGTCACCACACTCACCCCCTACCTTCTAGACAGTCCCCACACTCACCCCCTACATTCAAGACAGTCCCCACACTCACCCCTACCTTCAAGACAGTCCCCACACTCACCCCTACCTTCAAGACAGTCCCCACACTCACCCCTACCTTCAAGACAGTCACCACCCCATCCCCTTCTAGACAGTCCCCACACTCACCCCCTACCTTCAAGACAGTCACCACCCCATCCCTTTCTAGACAGTCCCCACACTCACTCCCTACCTTCAAGACAGTCACCACCCCATCCCCTTCTAGACAGTCCCCACACTCACCCCTACCTTCAAGACAGTCACCACCCCATCCCCTTCTAGACAGTCACCACCCTCACCCCTACCTTCAAGACAGTCACCACCCCATCCCCTTCTAGACAGTCACCACACTCACCCCCTACCTTCAAGACAGTCACCACCCCATCCCCTTCTAGACAGTCACCACACTCACCCCCTACCTTCAAGACAGTCACCACCCCATCCCCTTCTAGACAGTCACCACACTCACCCCCTACCTTCAAGACAGTCACCACCCCATCCCCTTCTAGACAGTCACCACACTCACCCCTACCTTCAAGACAGTCACCACCCCATCCCCTTCTAGACAGTCACCACCCCATCCCCTTCTAGACAGTCCCCACACTCACTCCCTACCTTCAAGACAGTCACCACCCCATCCCCTTCTAGACAGTCACCACAATAACCCCTACCTTCAAGACAGTCACCACCCCATCCCCTTCTAGACAGTCACCACCCTCACCCCTACCTTCAAGACAGTCACCACCCCATCCCCTTCTAGACAGTCACCACACTCACCCCCTACCTTCAAGACAGTCACCACCCCATCCCCTTCTAGACAGTCACCACACTCACCCCCTACCTTCAAGACAGTCACCACCCCATCCCCTTCTAGACAGTCACCACACTCACCCCTACCTTCAAGACAGTCACCACCCCATCCCCTTCTAGACAGTCACCACACTCACCCCCTACCTTCAAGACAGTCACCACCCCATCCCCTTCTAGACAGTCACCACCCCATCCCCTTCTAGACAGTCCCCACACTCACTCCCTACCTTCAAGACAGTCACCACCCCATCCCCTTCTAGACAGTCACCACAATAACCCCCTACCTTCAAGACAGTCACCACCCCATCCCCTTCTAGACAGTCACCACACTCACCCCTACCTTCAAGACAGTCACCACCCCATCCCCTTCTAGACAGTCACCACAGTCACCCCCTACCTTCTAGACAGTCCCCACACTCACCCCTACCTTCAAGACAGTCCCCACACTCACCCCTACCTTCAAGACAGTCACCACCCCATCCCCTTCTAGACAGTCCCCACACTCACCCCTACCTTCAAGACAGTCACCACCCCATCCCCTTCTAGACAGTCCCCACACTCACCCCCTACCTTCAAGACCGTCACCACCCCACCCCCTTCTAGACAGTCACCACACTCACCCCTACCTTCTAGACAGTCCCCACACTCACCCCCTACATTCAAGACAGTCCCCACACTCACCCCTACCTTCAAGACAGTCCCCACACTCACCCCTACCTTCAAGACAGTCCCCACACTCACCCCTACCTTCAAGACAGTCACCACCCCATCCCCTTCTAGACAGTCCCCACACTCACCCCCTACCTTCAAGACAGTCACCACCCCATCCCTTTCTAGACAGTCCCCACACTCACTCCCTACCTTCAAGACAGTCACCACCCCATCCCCTTCTAGACAGTCCCCACACTCACCCCCTACCTTCAAGACCGTCACCACCCCACCCCCTTCTAGACAGTCACCACACTCACCCCTACCTTCTAGACAGTCCCCACACTCACCCCCTACCTTCAAGACAGTCCCCACACTCACCCCTACCTTCAAGACAGTCACCACACTCACCCCTACCTTCAAGACAGTCACCAACCCATCGCCTTCTAGACAGTCACCACACTCACCCCCTACCTTCAAGACAGTCCCCACACTCACCCCCTTCTAAAGACAGTCCCCACACTCACCCCCTACCTTCAAGACAGTCAACACCCCATCCCCTTCTAGACAGTCACCACACTCACCCCCTACCTTCAAGACAGTCCCCACACTCACCCCCTTCTAAAGACAGTCACCACCCCATCCCCTTCTAGACAGTCACCACACTCACCCCCTACCTTCAAGACAGTCCCCACACTCACCCCCTTCTAAAGACAGTCACCACACTGTCGTGTCTTTACTATCATTAAATTGAAGACTTCGTTTTATCAAAGATTCTCTGTAATTAGTATTACGCGATTCGACTGATTAATCATGTAACCGTAATTAACTAGGAAGTCGGGGTACCAAGGAAAACATTCAGATTACAAGGTTATAACTTCCCAATATAACCTTTCAGATATTTCCATATCTGATCCATAGTCTTCTGATTAATTAATTATTTACTTTACCTCACGTTAGTCTCATTCCAAACGTCTTATCTGCACGAACCGAGTCTTCACTATGAGTCATCCATACATCAATTGTCTTAAATCATTTATTTATTACTAACTAAGTAATTCACAGAAATGCACAAACAAACACAGTAAATATGGTTCCAAGAAATTATAAGGGAATGTGCCCTAGTGGGCTAAACCGGCATCGTGGCTTGGTGGACAAAACAGGGAGTGGGGGTCAGCTGAGAAGTCACTACAGAGTTGATAATTATAACAGTTGAAATGCTGATCCTTTGCACATGAACGCTCACTCATTCGGGAACAATTGCAATCAATATATATATTTACGCTCAGTGTGTCGTCTTGATCGCTGGTGAAAAGTTTGTTTCTTTTGTAGAATTGTCCGTCTCTCTCCCTCTCTCTCTGTTGTGGTTATAGTGGGTTGTTCAGAGTGACATTCCTTCATTCGTTATAGAATGGATGTTTCGGGTGTTGTCGTTTTTCGCTTTCAATGATACCGAAATCCTAGCTGCAGACTAGTAATTAATATCAAAGACTTGTTCTTATTCTGTCGGTATTGATAGTCTAAGAGTTTAACCACGTGGTATGGTTAAAAGATTCAGCAATGGTCTACAACCTTCGTCCTCTCCTAATGGTGAAATACATGGTCTGGTGATCATTTCTCAAAGTTGGGTTTTATTCGGAATTGCAGAAATGGGCTGTCCCAGGATGCCTGACCCTAACTGGGCTCAGGGGCGGTCCTCTGATTTAGTTAACTCCAATTCCGTTTTTGAGTTTTCCTTCATTAAACAGTCCAAAATCACATTGTAAAATTGTGTAAACAGTATCATACTCACTCATTCATCGTTTACAACAATTAGATGTAAACCTCATGTCTGAGGCTATTATTTAAACAGCGTTATGGTAATGTGGCCACACCGTCTCCCATGAGCTTCCCCAAGTTGTAACAAACGGACCAGTTCGTAGCTGGATTCTTCACCGATATTTTATACTTTCTCCAGTACATGAAATTTGTTTGGACCTCGAGTTCTGTGAGGTGGAAACAATTCCTTTGTTCTCTATGAAACTTCGCTCTATCTCTATAAGTCACTACAGAGTTGATAATTATAACAATTGATATACTGTGTGGCCATGAGGAGATCCTCAGGAATTTACGACCTCTCTCTGACCACAGCAGCCTAGTTGAAGGAGGAAAGGGGGAGGCAGGGAGAGGGGGATGGGGCTTGCTGTACCCAAAGAGGGCAACGTCATGACATGCCCCCCCCCTGGTGGTTTGGATCTTGTTTGTTGTGCAAGTTACAAAACAACATAAAATCATGAACACGTGATGTCCTGTTTGTAGATCATCGTTACAGTCCCCTCTGGTGGTTGAACTTGGTAGGCTCCTCTGAAAGCAGAGCAGTCCACCACAAGGATGGCAGTTGATGTCCGGTTTGTGATTGCCGTTGCGGTCCCCTCTAGTGATGTACCTTGGTAGGTTCCCTGGAAGCTGCAAAGTACACCAGGGAGGGCCAGGGGATGTCCTGGTTGGTGATCGCCGTTGTGGCCCCCCCCCTTCTGGTGGTTTACCTTGGTAGGCTCTCTGACAGTGGAGCATGCCGCCACAAGGATGGGCCGTGGGTGTCGGGATTTGGGGTCGCCGTCCTGGACCCGTAGTCTGGTCGTCGTCCAGACTGGAAGATCTGGGCAGTAACTTAGGCAGATGTTAACAACGCACGCACGCACACACACTCATGAAATATATATAATTACATTAATTCCCCAATGAACCGCTTTGTGGCACTAAGTGATGGTTGTATGGGGACTTTGTTTATGGCTCTATCACTTCCTAAGTGTCAAAGGAACTGAACAAAAATAATCTAATTGGACTGTATTCTATATACGTCCAATGTTCTGGCAAAATGACTATCATGGCATTGTCTCTAATGCCATATCTAGGGTTTTCCTACTTGGTGTGTTGCTTAGGCACTATCCTAAGTTGATAACTATATGATAAGTTTACAGCTATAAATCACTAGTTTTGGGCAGTGTACAGGGATGACCTATGGACTTCTGGGAAGAAAACTGGTTAGTGCTGCAGAGTCAAAGGCCTAGAAGTAAATGTTCAAATTTACTAAGGCTGATATTTTGCTTGGACCCTTAAGTGATCCTAGCATAAATCCTAATTGGGTGTTCCGTTGTGCATGTGCGTTTATGCTTACACAAGCGCGCATGTCAAGGGAAGAAAACCAAGTATCCTGGCAGATTACAACTTGTTCAGAATGAGTCTGACGTAGTCAGGTAATTTACAGGTTAATGCCTGGAGGTCAGTCAGAATTGGTGTCGAGGAAGTCTGTAGTAGTTTTTACAACAAGTCACTGTGTCGTCCACTATTGTACTGGTGATAGGTATGAAGTCTATTTCATAGCTATGTTATCCACGGAGGAGCTAACCTCACGACTCTTTAAGTATTGGACCAGTCGTACGTGGTGTGATCATGGTTAATGATTCTAATAATGTTCCTCCTGAATGAAGGATTCTATTTATTAGTGATGTGTGTTAACCATTTGAAGAGTGCACTGGAGATTCCCTTCCACGTGTTGCACACTGAGTGACTCCTATGTTGCTGTTGTTAAGGGTAATTTGATTGGTTAGGTCTCTAACCTTCTTACTGATTGTAGTTGGACTGACCTTTGCTGATATTGGTACTGGTGTCCAAAGGGACCAGTTATCCTACCAATTTATTCTGAAATATTATACTACCAGAACACATGATTGGAACATTTTACTAGTTGTATTGTAGCTGAACCTACACATGGCAAGGCATGATTTTTGTTGCCATTTGTTTTGGAGTTGGACAAGTCCACTGGACTTCCTTTACAACCAGTGTAGTACATCTCAGTACTATATTAGATGTGTTCTAAGATAATCCCTGTCTAGGGGCCTGTCGGCTCCTCACTGTTCTCATAGGGGAGTTTACAACTAGATTTGATTTATGCTCTGGCGGCCTCGTACGGTGTTGCCCGTAGTCTCGACCCCCCCACCGGCCTCGATGAGGCTCATCATGGATCTGGGCTACTATTTCCCCCCTTTGTGTCTCGGTACCCCCCCTCCAGCGGGTAGTGTTGGTGTCCAAGGCGCAAACGAAAAGGTCGGACCTTATGTACGAGTTGTCAGCGGCCGCATTATGAGAATGGCTGTAACCTTTCAATCAAATCTCCTGGTGTTTGTGCTTCCACACCCTCAGTGGCTGTTGAGGCATGTCAGTCACCACCGTGTCCGCGTGTGGAAACCTCTTCAGTACCTGCGAACTAAGACGAGGATATCGGTCTGTGATATCACAAAGTGTTTCACCAGTGGGAGTCATCGGGTCAGTTGCTGGACTGACGCCATTAGTATCATTGTAAGGCGTGACAGTCCCCAACAAAGCAGAAGGTGTATCATCGGAAGCAAAGTACACTCTGCGCATCAATGTTTTTCTTGCTGAGATGGCCGCAGTGCTTGCGGAAGTGTCCGAAGGGCAAGAGGAGTTCATCTCAACTACCGTATTGCACGACTGCAAGGAGGAGGGAAGTTGCATATTCACAGAGACAGCTGGCTCAAAATCATGAAAATAAGGGTCAATCAGGTTGGCTGATGGAATGTGTCGAGATATCGTAATATCTCCGTGGATCGGATTCTGCCCCTAGAGGTTTCTAAACGTCTTTTTCCCAAGGGGTGCTTTCGACAGATACCCCTCGTGAATGACTGCATTGCAGCTAGCGTTAGGGGAAGACAATGTGGTCAGTGGAGAGGTTACTGTGGCATGTGACCATACCTGGTTGGTTTTCCAATCCATCAATGGGAGTAACCGATCCATCAAGTCTGGTCCAAGTAGCAGGGTTACAGTTTCGAGGCTGGTAACATACACAGGGTGAACAAGCGAAACGTCCTTGAAGTGTAGTTTCAGCATGACTCTCAATGTGAGAGACGAGGTAGTCTGAGTGACCCCTCGAAGTGTAGTGTCGCATCGTTCCACTTTTAACCAACGTTTAGTTGGCTTCAAAGCCCTTTTAAGATCATCAAACAAGGTTTGAGAGATGAGTGATATTGTCGCACCCGAATCAATTAGCGCATGACAAGTTAAGCAGTCCTCTAGGACTGTTTCCAGGTATGGGCATTTCGATTTGTGGCTAGTGGACATATTCCCCACAAAGTGGAGTGGTCGTTCGCAATGACGTGATGTCCCATTTCTGTTCAAGGTGGAAGCAGATTGACTTTTCCGATTTTGAGTGGGCTTGGCTTTAACGAAGCGTTTGACCTTTTTCTTCACCACCTTTGTATCAGAGTCCATAGACAAAGCCCGGGGGCTTGTTTCTTGATCAAGCGGGCCCTGGATAGGGTCTCGATTGAGAGCGGGAGAAATTCAAACTTTAATGTCCTTGCTATGGGTATTAATTCCTGCGGACCTGGTGTCCGGTAATTCCCCGTATAGTCCTTGTGTCTTATCTTTGACCCTTTTCTCAAATGTTTCTCGCTTTAGTTCTTCCCATAATGGAACTTCTGGAGAACCTTGGTCTACGTTTTGATCGTCCTTCAACCCTTTGTTATCCTTGTGCTCTGACACTTTTTGTGGGTACGTAGCGAACAGGTCGATTGTAGCGGTAGTCATATTGATGGCGACGTACTTTACAGTTATTTCGACCGCGGAGGTTATTGGAATCATGGTTTCGTGGTAGAAACTGTTGTTGTGCGTCATCTCTTAACGCTCCAATACCTGATAATGCATCCTCTAACTGGAGTGAGTGCTCCTGGTCAAACTTCAAAACAGAGTGGTCAGGGCTCTTAGCGTTGTGAACTTTTGATGCCTCAAAAGCTGTGCTTGCAAGCTCTCTGAGTTGTAAGATAGGCAAGCCGACCTGGGCGGCAGGCCCCAAGTAGGTAATGAAGGTAGATACATGTTCGACAGAAACATTTATTTAAAAGGTAACAGGTCCTCCATGCCTTTTTCAGTGAGTAGGCCAAAGTAAGCTGAACGAAGCCTGTGATAGTAAGCTTCTGGGTGTTCGTTCTGAGTTTGTTTGACGGTGTTAGCCAGTTAGCCACTAAAACCTCCCCCCATATCTAGGTCTGTTGTCACAAAGACCATCAGACCGTCTCCCTGGCTCATGATGCACCTTTGCGTCCTAAGGAAAACCCTTGGCCGCCAATTGCCGTTGGCCAGAGGGAAATATGGGCAGTCCCTTGGAAAACAGTCAGAAAAAAATAGTAACAATAATTGATAATTTTAATATAAATAATAACAGCACCATCTTATACATGCCTGCTCATATTTGAAAGTCCTAGCAAGGCTATAAGCATGTCAGCCCAGCCCGCTCGGTTCATTGGATTAAATTGTTCGTAAAAAATAAATAAATAAATAGAAAACAACCTAAATTTATCACAAGACCCTTTTTTAATGTCCATTGCAGGCAAGACATATTTAATGTATTCCTCATTATATCCTGTTTTATTATGACAAAAAAAGGAACATAGATTCTAACGGCTGCTAATGACTGCAAGTTTAAAAAAATCATCTTAGGTGTCACATTATATCCTGTTGTATCGTGCCATGGCTGTGCCAGAGCCGACCGCAGTGCTGTCTTTCACAAGATCAGCAATCTTGGAAAAAGTGTTCACTCTGGTCTTTCTGGAGCGCTGCTTGATGAGGCCGAAGCACCAGTCAGGGGAAAACTTGGTGTGGCCTGTGATCAGGAAGTGAATGTCTACACTGTGGAGGAGCTTGTGCATGGTCCGTCAGGCACAATATCCGAGCACAAACTTTTTCTGGTTTTGTCAACTGCAGTTATCACAATTCAGGTCCAGACGTGTTTCCGCAGTTCCGTAGTGAATAAATGGTGCATGTAATTGATGACTGTGCTGCTGCCTTTGCTGGATGACATGCTTTCATCAATCAAGTCATTGACACCAAACAAGCCACACTAGCGAGGAGTTAAAAACAGATGTGACCTGGCAGCATAGGGACAGAAGGTTAGTGCACCTGCAAACAACAAAAGATCATTAAGAAAAAGATTTAAAAATTGTCTCACCTCTGTCAGTGTCTTTACACAGCTCAGTGAAATACATTTGCCTCCTCCTCATGGACTGCACCAGATTTGCCAGTTCTTACTGTGAGATGTTACCCCACTCTTCCACCAAGGCACCTGCAAGTTCCTGGACATTTCTGGGGGAGAATGGCCCTAGCCCTCATTCTCCAATCCAACAGATCCCAGACGTGCTCAATGAGATTGAGATCCGGGCAGAATGGCAGAATACTGACATTCCTGTCTTGCAGAACGAGCAGTATGGCTGGTGGCATTGTCATGCTGGAGGGTCATGTCAGGATGAGCCTGCAGGAAGGATACCAGATGAGGGAGGAGGATGTCTTCTCTGTAACGTACAGCATTGAGATTGCTTGCAATCGCCTGCAAGCTCAGTCCGATGATGCTGTGACACAGCGCCCAAGACCGTGACGGACCCTCACCTCCAAATCGATCCCACTCCAGAGTACAGGCATCGGTGAAACACTCATTCCTTCAACAATAAACGCAAATGCGACCATCACCCCTGGTGAGACAAAAATCGTGACTCGTCAGTGAAGAACATTTTTTGCCATTCCTGCCTGGTGCAGTGACCGTGGGTTTGTGCCCGTAGGCGACATTGTTGCCGGTGATGTCTGTTGAGGACCTGCCTTACAACAGGCCTACAAGCCCTCAGTCCAGCCTCTCTCAGCCTATTGCGGACAGTCTGAGCACTGATGGAGGGATTGTGCGTTCCTGGTGTAACTCGGGCAGTTGTTGTTGCCATCCTGTACCTGTCCCGCAGGTGTGATGTTCGGATGTACCGATCCTGTGCAGGTGTTGTTATACATGGTCTGCGCCTGCGAGGACGATCAGCTGTCCGTCCTGTCTCCCTGTAGCGCTGTCTTAGGTATCTCACAGTACGGACATGGCCACATCTGCAGTCCACATGACTCCTTGCAGCATGTCTAAGGCACGTTCACGCAGATGAGCAGGGACCCTGGTCATCTTTTTTTTTGTGTTTTCAGAGTCAGTAGAAAGGCCTCTTTAGTGTCGTAAGTTTTTATATAAATACATAATTGAACCTCCATTACTGCATTGTTTTCTCTCTGCCTCATGGTTACATGAGGCAGTTGAGAAAACAGTCACCACTAGGGCTGTGGTGGTCATGACATTTTGTCAGCCTGTAATAGTCATGCAAATAACTGTAAGCCTCACAGTAATTTACTGTTCATTAATATAAATGCGGGCAGCATCTCCAGCTCCCATGCATAGCCTACAAGCAACTGTTGTGGACCTTTGGAACATCTACATTTAAAAAAGTCTAATACATCGATTTATTGTAGCCTACACCATCACAGAAATATCCATTATTTGATTCTAGTCAGGTCTCAAGAAACATTTAGATATGAAGGAAATCTATCATGTTTCCAACCTGATCTCAGAGTTTTTTGTATTATCATACATGTAAATCCGAGACACTGCATTTAGTATGATATGTTACATTTTGTATGTGCAGTAACCTAAGATATTTATGTGTAGTATGATGTTTACCAATAGATGGTAGTATTGACTCAATACAGGGTTTTCATTCCGCTATCCGTAGCCGTTTAAATGTCTGCCATATTACCGTGCTCGGAAAAGCAATAGGTGCATTCTGGTATATGTTACGAATGAGAAAAATTTATGTTATTTTATGAATTCTGCCTAGGTGGAAAACGTTAGCTAGCTGGCTAACATTAGCTAGACTATGGGTTAGGGTTAGAGGTCATGGTTAGGGATAGGGATACGTTTTAGAGTTAGCTAATAGTGTTAAGCTTAGGGGAAGGGTTAGCTAACATTGTTTATTTTAGGGGAAGCTAACATGCTAAGTAGTTGCAAAGTATCTAAAAAGTAGTAAGTAAAGTCTCTAATTAGCTAAAATGCAAAAGTTGTCAGTGATAAGATTCGAACTCACAACCTTTGGGTGGTTAGATATTCACGTTACACACACCAATGCACCCTGAACAACCATCCTACTTTTGTTTTTTTCCTATCTGTCTTATGTAACCATACCATATGTTACATATCATAATAATTTGAGTGTCCCAGATTTAAATTTACTATGTTATGTCTAGTCTGAGACTAGGCTGCTTTTTCAAAAAGAACCGAAGAACATATTTTTATTTATTTTTTTATTTCACCTTTATTTAACCAGGTAGGCCAGTTGAGAACAAGTTCTCATTTACAACTGCGACCTGGCCAAGATAAAGCATAGCAGTGTGAGCAGACAACACAGAGTTACACATGGAATAAACAAATTAACAAGTCAATAACACAGTAGAAAACAAAGGGGGAGTCTATATACAATGTACAATGTGTGCAAAAGGCATGAGGAGGTAGACGAATAGTTAAAATTTTGCAGATTAACACTGGAGTGATATATGATCAGATGGTCATGTACAGGTAGAGATATTGGTGTGCAAAAGAGCAGAAAAGTAAATAAATAAAAACAGTATGGGGATGAGGTAGGTGAAAATGGGTGGGCTATTTACCAATAGACTATGTACAGCTGCAGCGATCGGTTAGCTGCTCAGATAGCTGATGTTTGAAGTTGGTGAGGGAGATAAAAGTCTCCAACTTCAGCGATTTTTGCAATTCGTTCCAGTCACAGGCAGCAGAGTATTGGAACGAAAGGCGGCCAAATGAGGTGTTGGCTTTAGGGATGATCAGTGAGATACACCTGCTGGAGCGCGTGCTACGGATGGGTGTTGCCATCGTGACCAGTGAACTGAGATAAGGCGGAGCTTTACCTAGCATGGACTTGTAGATGACCTGGAGCCAGTGGGTCTGGCGAAGAATATGTAGCGAGGGCCAGCCGACTAGAGCATACAAGTCGCAGTGGTGGGTGGTATAAGGTGCTTTAGTGACAAAACGGATGGCACTGTGATATACTGCATCCAGTTTGCTGAGTAGAGTGTTGGAAGCCATTTTGTAGATGACATCGCCGAAGTCGAGGATTGGTAGGATAGTCAGTTTTACTAGGGTAAGCTTGGCGGCGTGAGTGAAGGAGGCTTTGTTGCGGAATAGAAAGCCGACTCTTGATTTGATTTTTGATTGGAGGTGTTTGATATGAGTCTGGAAGGAGAGTTTGCAGTCTAGCCAGACACCTAGGTACTTATAGATGTCCACATATTCAAGGTCGGAACCATCCAGGGTGGTGATGCTAGTCGGGCATGCGGGTGCAGGCAGCGATCGGTTGAAAAGCATGCATTTGGTTTTACTAGCGTTTAAGAGGAGTTGGAGGCCACGGAAGGAGTGTTGTATGGCATTGAAGCTTGTTTGGAGGTTAGATAGCACAGTGTCCAATGACGGGCCGAAAGTATATAGAATGGTGTCGTCTGCGTAGAGGTGGATCAGGGAATCGCCCGCAGCAAGAGCAACATCATTGATATACACAGAGAAAAGAGTCGGCCCGAGAATTGAACCCTGTGGTACCCCCATAGAGACTGCCAGAGGACCGGACAGCATGCCCTCCGATTTGACACACTGAACTCTGTCTGCAAAGTAATTGGTGAACCAGGCAAGGCAGTCATCCGAAAAACCGAGGCTACTGAGTCTGCCGATGAGAATATGGTGATTGACAGAGTCGAAAGCCTTGGCAAGGTCGATGAAGACGGCTGCACAGTACAGTACTATATTCTGAGTTGTCCCTATGTTAGGCCCTGATCTGGCTATGCCATATGGCTGTGGGCTACACAAGTTCATTTAGCAGGCAAGATTTGCTTATACAGTGGGGCAAAAAAGTATTTAGTCAGCCACCAATTGTGCAAGTTCTCCCACTTAAAAAGATGAGAGGCCTGTCATTTTCATCATAGCTACACTTCAACTATGACAGACAAAATGAGAAAAAAAATCCAGAAAATCACATTGTAGGATTTTTAATTAATTTATTTGCAAATGATGGTGGAAAATAAGTATTTGGTCACCTACAAACAAGCAAGATTTATGGCTCTCACAGACCTGTAACTTCTTATTTAAGAGGCTCCTCTGTCCTCCACTCATTACCTGTATTAATGGCACCTGTTTGAACTTGTTATCAGTATAAAAGACACCTGTCCACAACCTCAAACAGTCACACTCCAAACTCCACTATGGCCAAGACCAAGACCCTTTACTCAGTACTTTGTTGAAGCACCTTTGTCAGCGCTTACAGCCTCGATTCTTCTTAGGTATGACGCTACAAGCTTGGCACACTTGTATTTTGGAGTTTCTTCCAGTCTTCTCTACAGATCCTCTCAAGCTCTGCCAGGTTGGATTGGGGGGCGTCGCTGGGCCACTCAAGGACATTCAGAGACTCCACTAATGAGTTGTCTTGGCTGTGTGCTTATGGTTGTTGTCCTGTTGGAAGGTGAACCTTCAATCCAGTCCGAGGTCCTCAGCGCTCTGGAGCAGGTTTTCATCATGAATCTCTCTGTACTTTCTCTGTTCATCTTTCCCTCGATCCTGACTAGTCTCCCAGTCCCTTCTGCTGAAAAAAATCCCAAGAGCATGATTCTGTCACCAACATGCTTCACCATAGAGATGGTGCCATGTTTCCTCCAGACTGGACACTTGGCATTCAGGCCAAAGAGTTCAATCTTGATACCACCAGACTAGAGAATCTAGTTTCTCATGGTCTGAGAGTCCTTTAGGTGCCTTATGGCAAACTCCAAGTGGGTTGACATGTGCCCTTTGAGTGGCTTCCATAAAGGCCTGATTGGTGGAGTGTTGCAGAAATGGTTGTCCTTCTGGAAGGTTCTCCCATCACCACAGAGGAACTCTCGAGCTACAGTATGTTAGAGTGACTCGGGTTCTTGGTCACCTCCCTGACAAAGGCCCTTCTCATCCCAATTACTCAGTTTGGCCGGGCAGACAGCTCTTGGAAGAGTCTTGGTGGTTCCAAACTTCTTCGATTTAAGAATGATGGAAGCCACTGTTCTTGGGGAGCTTCAATGCTGCAGACATTTTTTTGTACCTTTCCCAGATCTGTGCCTCGGCACAATCGTGTTTCAGAACTCTACGGACAATTCCTTCGACCTCATGGCTTGGTTTTTCCTCTGACATGCACTGTCATCTGTGGGACCTTATTTATACAGGTGTTTATTTCCAAATCATGTCCAATCAATTGAATTTACCACAGGTGGACTCCAATCAAGTTGTAGAAACATCTCAAGGATGATCAATGGAAACAGGATGCACCCGAGCTCAATTGCGAGTCTCATAGCAAATGGTCTGAATACTTATGTAGATAATGTATTTCTGTTTTACATTTTCTATAGATTTACAAACATTTCTAAAAACCTTTTTTCACTTTGTCATTATGGGGTACTGTGTGTAGATTGATGAGGATAAAAAAGAAATTGTAATCTATTTTAGAATAAGGCTGTAACGTAACAAAATGTGGGGAAAGGGAAGGGGTCTGAATTCTTTCCAAATGCACTGATATCTGAGTGAGAGTGACTAACAAAATCAATGGGGGCCCCTGGAGATCAGTGCCCCTGGGGCAGCAGGTAGCCTGGTGGTTCGAGCGTTGGACCAGTAACCGAAAGTTTAAGTCGTTCTGCCATTGAACAAGGCAGTTAACCCACTGTTCCTAGCCCGTCATTGTTAATAAGAATTTGTTCTTAACTGACCTGCCTAGTTAAATAAAGGTTAAAAAAATAAAAAAAGAATTCCCGTAAGTTTAGATAACTGGCTAGACTAACTTGTCAATCAAAAAAATGTTAGCTGACATGGCAAATTGTGTGACTGTCAGTGACTGACATAACAAGAGAAAAACTGCTGATGCATAACTAAATTTCAAAATTTCACCTTAAGTATTCCTCTATTCTAACTCACAACAGTAAGTTGAGTCAATTAGGGTACCCCTAGTGGCCTGGTGCCCTAAGTGACTGCTAAGACTAGCATGAAGACTGCAAAAGTGTCTCTCTCATTCCAAGTGTCTGGCCTTTAAAATGCTCCTTCCCAGGACCTGAGACTTGGTTTGTCCGACCATGCACTGCGGAAGTCATAGTAAACCTCCTTGTATGCTATGTTATCTCAGTCGAGTTGTGTTCTGATAATGAGGGGGTCGAAAGAGGTATTTTAGAATTTAGTTTGCTAGCCGGGAGATACACCTGGCTCATGGCTAACTGGTGCTAGCTTCGTGGCAGTGGCGTTAGCCACTATAGCCAATCGGTAGCAGCGGTGATCCGGTGCCAAGGTCCAGAGCTTACAGCAAGGATCCGGTGGAGTATTGGGCTCTAGCCGTGTATGAGTGGGGTTCGGGTGAACAGCTGAGTAGGCCGGGAGGTGGGCCTCAGGGATAGCTTCGGTACTGGGTGCCACGGTGGGTGCAAGCTAGCTGTGAAGCAAGCTAGCTGTGAAGATCAGAAGCAGTGGTCCATGGATTACGAATCCGGCGTTGTTGTGGAGAGACAGTCCGATACTGGTAGACTGGCGAGTATTATCCAGGCTAAAAACAGGGCTGGTATCTGTGCAGAAGGTAAAAGCCGCTAGCAGTGGCTAACAATGACTAAATAGCTTGTAGCTAATTAGCTGGTTAGCTTCTGGTAGTTCTTGAATGTGTTCTAAAATTAAAAATAATAGCGATCACGTTGGGTGAGGCAGGTTACCGGAAGGTATAATCGAATTAAAAATCGAAAAGAGATTGAAAATAAAATTGAAACACAGTATATACAAAAAATACGAAAAATACAAAAGTACACGAGAGGACGAACAAAAACACGTCTTCACTGCTACGCCATCTTGGAATGTGATGAATATGACGAATATGACTAAAAGGGTCCCCGTAGAACCCCTGAAATAGGGGTTAGGGTGCTCTTTCAGATATTGCCACACCCTGAGGGTTAACCAATATGTATTATCTGTGTTCATACATATCATTACTTTGTAGTAAGGCATGACGCAAAGCATACAAATGGAGCATGAGTCATTAAACCCCATGTGATTGTTCATGGATTACAGGTCATCATATTTCTCTATGAATAACTTTGATAAGGTTCACTGGCTGGGAAAATTGCTATGGGCCTAAAAATAGATCACAGGAAATGTCCTACGTTTTGGTTGTGTGTTTGCTTTTCACATTTCATATTCACATTTTTCCAAACTAGAGAAATTGTCAGAACATTTAACTTAAAAAAAAAAAGACAAAGAAACTAATTAACACAAATGTATGATAGCTCATGCAGAATACAGAAATAGAGCTTATGATTTTATGGATGCAATGATTTCCGAACTGTAACTAAATGACCTCTCTGTGTTTAGCTGCAACACACCCATTACTGTATTTGGTGCCTAGCTGCATGCCTGCCTTCCATTCCATCATCTGTGTGTGTAACTGTGAATGTTTGCTAGCGCGAGTGTGTTTTCATTTCAACCCACCCACTACATTCTCTCCCTGCCTGCCTGCCTGCCTGCCTGCCTGCCTGTCTGTTTGTCTGCTGTCTGTCTGTCTGTCTGTCTGTCTGTCTGTCTGTCTGTCTGTCTGTCTGTCTGTCTGTCTGTCTGTCTGTCTGTCTGTCTGTCTGTCTGTCTGTCTGTCTGTCTGTCTGCCATACCATGGAGACCTGGTATTACATTAAGAACTCCAGATGGTTTCAAAACCAATCAGGGTAAAAAAATTGCATTGTTAAACAACGGTGCAATTCCATTTTTCATCTCTAAATTAATTTAATGCATCCCTTTAAATGAATGTATTTTGTCAGGAAACACATTTTTTGGTGTGTAATGTTTGGAACTAGAACAATAGGCCCACACACATATATGAATATGATTTGCTGGCAGCAATGTGTAATGTCAGATTTCTATAGTTAGATCAATCGATATTTAGATCAGTTTTGCCAGAATGCAGGCAGCCAGTATTCTATTTTACATCTAGGTTACATCTACAGTGCCTTCAGAAAGTAATTCACTTATAGAAAAAAAATCTCACCCATCTCCACACAATACCTCAAAATGACAAAGTGAAAACGTGTTTAGAAATGTTTGCAAATTTATTGAAAATGAACAACAGAAATATCTAATTTACATAAATATTACAACCCGGAGTCAGTATTTTGTAGAAGAACCTTTGGCAACAATTACAGCTGTCTATCTTTCTGGGTAAATCTCTAAGATCTTTGCACACCTGTTTGCACAATACTATTTTCAAAATGCTTCATGCACTGTCAAGTTGGTTGTTGTTCATTGCCTGAACGTATTTAGGCTTGCCATAACAAAGGGGTTGAATACGAATTGACTCAAGATAGCTTTTCATTTGTAATCATTTCTAAACATTTCTAAAAACATACATCCACTTTGACATTATGGGGTGTTGTGTGTGACACATAATCTCAATGTAATGCAATTTAAATTCAGCCTGTAACAAAACAAAATGTGGAAAAATTCAAGGGGTGTGAACACTTTCTGAAGGGACTATATAGTGTGCACTTCTAGTGAGACAACACAATGGAAATGAATGAATATAACAATCCATAACTCAACAACAAAAACAATAGTCATGTAAGAGAACAAAGAATTTTGAGCCAAACAACAAAACAACAGTGTTATAGGAAGCCATGATGGCGAGATAAATAAATGTTGACATCCCGTAGCTTTGTTATAATGACCTTTATTTAGCACATTGGAGATAGTTATTGTGTTGATGTTTTCTCTGACTACAGACAAAAGGTGTTGGAGATGAACAATCCTCCGACACACACACACACACACACACACACACACACACACACACACACACACACACACACACACACACACACACACACACACACACACACACACACACACCTTGTCTAAGGGAGGAACATTCCCTCACTCACAATATCCCAGAATCACAGCTATCTTTAATCTTTCTTTCTATTTCTCTGTCTCTTCCCCCTGTCTCTTCCCCTGTCTTTTCCCCCTGTCTCTTCCCCCTGTCTTTTCCCCCTGTCTCTTCCCCTGTCTTTTCCCCCTGTATATCCCCACCTGTCTCTTCCACCCTGTCTCTTCCCCTGTCTCTTCCCCTGTCTCTTTCCCCTGTCTCTTCCCCCTGTCTCTTCCCCTTGTCTCTTCCCCACCTGTCTCTTCCACCCTGTCTCTTCTCCCTGTATTTCCCCATCTGTCTCTTCCCTGTCTATCCCCATTGTCTCTTCCCCTGTCTTTTCCCCGTCTATCCCCACCTGTCTCTTCCCCCTGTCTTTTCCCCCTGTCTATCCCCACCTGTCTCTTCCCCTGTCTTTTCCCCATCTATCCCCACCTGTCTCTTCCCCTGTCTTTTCCCCCTGTCTATCCCCACCTATCTCTTCCCCCTGTCTTTTCCCCCTGTCTATCCCCACCTGTCTCTTCCCCCTGTCTCCTCCCCCTGTCTATCCCCACCTGTCTCTTCCACCCTGTCTATCCCCAGCTGTCTCTCCCCTGTCGATCCCCACCTGTCTCTTCCCATCTGTCTCTTCCCCATGTATATCCCCACCTGTCTCTTCCCCCTGTCTATCCCCACCTGTTTCTTCCCCCTGTTTATCCCAACCTGTCTCTTCCCCTGTCTATCCCCCCGATCTCTTTCCCTGTCTATCCCCACCTGTTTCTTCCCCCTGTCTATCCCCACCTGTTTCTTCCCTGTCTCTTCCCCCTTCCCCTGATCTCTTCCCCTGTATATCCCCACCTGTCTCTTCCCCTGTCTATCCCCCTCCTGTCTCTTCCCCTGTCTATCCTCACCTGTCTCTTCCCCCTGTCTATCCCCACCTGTCTCTTCCCCCTGTCTATCTCTTCCCCCTGTCTATCCCCACCTGTCTCCCTTCCACCCTGTCTATCCCCACCTGTCTCTTCCCCTGTCTATCCCCACCTGTCTCTTCCCCCTGTATATCCCCACCTGTCTCTTCCCCTGTCTATCCCCCTGTCTCTTCCCTTGTCTATCCCCAACTGTCTCTTCCCTTGTATATCCCCACCTGTCTCTTCCCCCTGTCTATCCTCACCTGTCTCTTCCCCATGTCTCTTCCCCTGTCTATCCCCACCTGTCTCTTCCCCTGTCTCTTCCCCCTCTCTATCCCCACCTGTCTCTTCCACCCTATCTCTTCCCCTGTCTGTTCCCCTGTCTATCCCCAGCTGTCTCTTCCACCCTATCTCTTCCCCTGTCTCTTCCCCCTGTCTATCCCCACCTGTCTCTTCCCCTGTCTATCCCCACCTGTCTCTTCCCCTGTATATCCCCACCTGTCTCTTCCCCTGTCTATCCCCAGCTGTCTCTCCCGCTGTCGATCCCCACCTGTCTCTTCCCCTGTCTCTTCCCCATGTATATCCCCACCCGTCTCTCTTCCCCTGTCTATCCCCACCTGTCTCTTCCCTGTCTATCCCCACCTGTCTCTTCCCCCTGTCTATCCCCACCGCCTCTTCCCCTGTATATCCCCACCTGTCTCTCGCCCTGTCTATCCCCACCTGTCTCTTCCCCTGACTCTTCCCCATGTATATCCCCACCCGTCTCATCCCCCTGTCTATCCCCACCTGTCTTCCCCCATCCCCCCTGTCTCTTCCCCCGTCCCCACCGTCTCTTCCCCTGTCTATCCCCACCTGTTTCTTCCACCCTATCTCTTCCCCTGTCTGTTCTCCTGTCTATCCCCACCTGTCTCTTCCCCCTGTCTTTCCCCTGTCTATCCCCACCTGTCTCTTCCGCCTGTCTCTTCCCCCTGTCTATCCCCACCTGTCTCTTCCCCTGTCTATCCCCACCTGTCTCTTCCCCTGTCTTTTCCCCTGTCTATCCCCACCTGTCTCTTCACCCTGTCTCTTCCCCTGTCTATCCCCACCTGTCTCTTCCCCTGTCTATCCCCACCTGTCTCTTCCACCCTGTCTCCCCAGCTGTCTCTCCCCCTGTCTATCCCCACCTGTCTCTTCCCATCTGTCTCTTCCCCATGTATATCCCCACCTGTCTCTTCCCCCTGTCTATCCCCACCTGTTTCTTCCCCCTGTCTATCCCACCTGTCTCTTCCCCTTCTATCCCCTGATCTCTTTCCCCTGTCTATCCCCACCTGTTTCTTCCCCTGTCTATCCCCACCTGTTTCTTCTCTTCCCCCTGTCTATCCCCCGATCTCTTCCCCTGTATATCCCCACCTGTCTCTTCCCCTGTCTATCCCCCTCCTGTCTCTTCCCCTGTCTATCCTCACCTGTCTCTTCCCCCTGTCTATCCCCACCTGTCTCTTCCCCTGTCTATCCCCGCCTCTTCCCCTGTCTATCCCCACCTGTCTCTTCCACCCTGTCTATCCCCACCTGTCTCTTCCCCTGTCTATCCCCACCTGTCTCTTCCCCTATCCCCACCTGTCTCTTCCCCCTGTCTATCCCCCCTGTCTCTTCTTGTCTATCCCCCTGTCTCTTCCCTTGTATATCCCCACCTGTCTCTTCCCCTGTCCACCTGTCTCTTCCCCATGTCTCTTCCCCTGTCTATCCCCACCTGTCTCTTCCCCTGTCTCTTCCCTCTATCCCCACCTGTCTCTTCCACCCTATCTCTTCCCCTGTCTGTTCCCCTGTCTATCCCCAGCTGTCTCTTCCACCCTATCTCTTCCCCTGTCTCTTCCCCTGTCTATCCCCACCTGTCTCTTCCCCTGTCTATCCCCACCTGTCTCTTCCCCCTGTATATCCCCACCTGTCTTCCCCTGTCTATCCCCAGCTGTCTCTCTGTCGATCCCCACCTGTCTCTTCCCATCTGTCTCTTCCCCATGTATATCCCCACCCGTCTCTTCCCCCTGTCTATCCCCACCTGTCTCTTCCCTGTCTATCCCCACCTGTCTCTTCCCCTGTCTATCCCCACCGCCTCTTCCCCTGTATATCCCCACCTGTCTCTCGCCCTGTCTATCCCCACCTGTCTCTTCCCCTGACTCTTCCCCATGTATATCCCCACCGTCTCATCCCCCTGTCTATCACCGCCTCTTCCCCTGTATATCCCGACCTGTCTCTTCCCCTTCCCCCCGTCTCTTCCCCCTGTCTATCCCCACCTGTTTCTTCCCTATCTCTTCCCCCTGTCTGTTCCCCTGTCTATCCCCACCTGTCTCTTCCCCTGTCTTTTCCCCTGTCTATCCCCACCTGTCTCTTCCGCCTGTCTCTTCCCCTGTCTATCCCCACGTGTCTCTTCCCCTGTCTATCCCCACCTGTCTCTTCCCCTGTCTTTTCCTGTCTGTCTATCCCCACCTGTCTCTTCCCCCCTGTCTCTTCCCCTGTCTATCCCCACCTGTCTCTTCCACCTATCTCTTCCCCTGTCTCTTCCCCCTGTCTATCCCCACCTGTCTCTTCCCCTGTCTATCCCCACCTGTCTTATCCCCCTGTCTCTTCCCCTGTCTATCCCCACCTGTTTCTTCCACCCTATCTCTTCCCCTGTCTGTTCCCCTGTCTATCCCCACCTGTCTCTTCCCCTGTCTTTTCCCCTGTCTATCCCCACCTGTCTCTTCCACCTGTCTCTTCCCCTGTCTGTCTATCCCCACCTGTCTCTTTCCCCCTGTCTTTTCCCCCTGTCTATCCCCACCTGTCTCTTCACCCTGTCTCTTCCCCTGTCTATCCCCACCTGTCTCTTCCACCCTATCTCTTCCCCCTGTCTCTTCCCCCTGTCTATCCCCACCTGTCTCTTCCCCTGTCTATCCCCACCTGTCTTATCCACCCTGTATCTTCCCCTGTCTATCCCTCCCTGTCTCTTCCCCTTGTCTATCCCCACCTGTCTATCCCAACCTGTCTATCCCCACCTGTCTCTTCCCCTGTCTCTTCCCCCTGTCTATCCCACCTGTCTCTTCTCCTGTCTCTTCCCCCTGTCTATCCCCATCTGTCTCTTCCCACCTGTCTATCCCCACCTGTCTCTACCCATCTGTCTCTTCCTCCTGTCTATCCCGCCTGTCTATCCCCACCTGTCTCTTCCCCTGTCTATCCCCCTGTCTCTTCCCATCTGTCTATCCCCCTGTCTATCCCACCTGTCTCTTCCCATCTGTCTCTTCCACCTGTCTATCCCCCTGTCTCTTCCCCTGTCTCTTCCCCCTTTCTATCCCCACCTGTCTCTTCCCATCTGTCTCTTCCTCCTGTCTATCCCGCCTGTCTATCCCCACCTGTCTCTTCTACCTGTCTATCCCCCTGTCTCTTCCCCTGTCTATCCCCAACTGTCTCTTCCCCTTGTATATCCCCACCTGTCTCTTCCCCTGTCTATCCTCACCTGTCTCTTCCCATGTCTCTTTCCCATTGTCTATCCCCACCTGTCTCTTCCCCTGTCTCTTCCCCTCTCTATCCCCACCTGTCTCTTCCACCCTATCTCTTCCCCTGTCTGTTCCCCTGTCTATCCCCACCTGTCTCTTCCCCCTGTCTCTTCCCCTGTCCCTGTCTCTTCCCCTGTCTATCCCCACCTGTCTCTTCCCCCTGTCTTTCCCCCTGTCTATCCCCACCTGTCTCTTCACCCTGTCTCTTCCCCTGTCTATCCCCACCTGTCTCTTCCCCTGTCTATCCCCACCTGTCTATTCCACCCTATCTCTTCCCCCTGTCTCTTCCCCTGTCTATCCCCACCTGTCTCTTCCCCTGTCTATCCCCACCTGTCTCTTCCACCCTATCTCTTCCCCCTGTCTCTTCCCCTGTATATCCCCACCTGTCTCTTCCCCTGTCTATCCCCAGCTGTCTCTCCCCCTGTCGATCCCCACCTGTCTCTTCCCATCTGTCTCTTCCCCATGTATATCCTGTCTCTTCCCCTGTCTATCCCCACCTGTCTCTTCCCCTGTCTATCCCCACCGTCTCTTCCCCTTGTATATCCCCACCTGTCTCTTCCCCTGTCTATCCCCACCTGTCTCTTCCCCCTGTCTCTTCCCCCTCTATCCCCACCTGTCTCCCCTATCTCTTCCCCTGTCTGTTCCCTTGTCTATCCCCACCTGTCTCTTCCCCCTGTCTTTTCCCCCTGTCTATCCCCACCTGTCTCTTCCACCTGTCTCTTCCCCTGTCTATCCCCACCTGTCTCTTCACCCTGTCTCTTCCACCTGTCTCTTCCCTCTGTCTTTTCCCCCTGTCTATCCCCACCTGTCTCTTCCACCCTATCTCTTCCCCTGTCTCTTCCCCCTGTCTATCCCCACCTGTCTCTTCCCCTGTCTATCCCCACCTGTCTCTTCCCCCTGTATATCCCCACCTGTCTCTTCCCCTGTCTATCCCCAGCTGTCTCTCCCGCTGTCGATCCCCACCTGTCTCTTCCCATCTGTCTCTTCCCCATGTATATCCCCACCTGTCTCTTCCCCCTGTCTATCCCCACCTGTCTCTTCCACCCTATCTCTTCCCCTGTCTCTTCCCCCTGTATCTCCCCACCTGTCTCTTCCCCTGTCGATCCCCACCTGTCTCTTCCCATCTGTCTCTTCCCCATGTATATCCCCACCGTCTCTTCCCCTGTCTATCCCCACCTGTCTCTTCCCCTGTCTATCCCCACTGCCTCTTCCCCTGTATATCCCCACCTGTCTCTCGCTCTGTCTCTTCCCTGACTCTTCCCCATGTATATCCCCACCCGTCTCTTCCCCTGTCTAATCCCACCTGTCTCTTCCCCTGTCTATCCCCATCGCCTCTTCCCCTGTATATCCCGACCTGTCTCTTCCCCCTGTACGTCCCCACTGTCTCTTCCCCCTGTCTATACCCACCTGTCTCTTCCCCTGTCTATCCCCTGTCCATCCCCCTGTCCTTCCCCTGTCTATCCCCCCCATCTCTCCTCCTGTTTATCCCCACCTGTCTCTTCCCCTGTCTATCCCACCTGTCTCTTCCCCTGTCTATCCCCACCTGTCTCTTCCCCTGTCTATCCCCACCTGTCTCTTCCACCCTATCTCTTCCCCTGTCTCTTCCCCTGTCTATCCCCACCTGTCTCTTCCCCTGTTTCTTCCCCCTGTCTATCGCCACCTGTGTCTTCCCCTGTCTATCCCCACCTGTCTATTCCCCCTGTCTTTTCCCCCTGTCTATCGCCACCTGTCTCTTCCCCCTGTCTATCCCCACCTGTCTTTTCCACCCTGTCTCTTCCCCCTGTATATCCCCACCTGTCTCTTCCCCCTGTCTATCCCCACCTGTCTTTTCCACCCTGTATCTTCCCCTGTCTATCCCTCCCTGTCTCTTCCCTTGTCTATCCCACCTGTCTATCCCAACCTGTCTATCCCCACCTGTCTCTTCCCCCTCTCTTCCCCTGTCTGTTCCCCTGTCTTCCCCATGTCTCTTCCCCCTGTCTTTTCCCCTGTCTATCCCCACCTGTCTCTTCTGTCTCTTCCCCTGTCTATCCCCACCTGTCTCTTCCCCCCTGTCTATCCCCACCTGTCTCTTGCCCTGTCTTTTCCCCTGCCTATCCCCATCTGTCTCTTCCCCTGTCTCTTCCCCTGTCTTCCCCACCTGTCTCTTCCCCTGTCTATCCCCACCTGTCTCTTCCACCCTATCTCTTCCCCTGTCTCTTTCCCCCTGTCTATCCCCACCTGTCTCTTCCCCTGTCTATCCCCACCTGTCTCTTCCACCCTATCTCTTCCCCCTGTCTCTTCCCCTGTATATCCCCACCTGTCTCTTCCCCTGTCTATCCCCCCCTGTCTCTCCCCTGTCGATCCCCACCTGTCTCTTCCCATCTGTCTCTTCCCATGTATATCCCCACCTGTCTCTTCCCCTGTCTATCCCCCCTGTCTCTTCCCCCTGTCTATCCCCACCGTCTCTTCCCTTGTATATCCCCACCTGTCTCTTCCCCTGTCTATCCCCACCTGTCTCTTCCCCTGTCTCTTCTCTATCCCCACCTGTCTCTTCCACCCTATCTCTTCCCCTGTCTGTTCCCTTGTCTATCCCCACCTGTCTCTTCCCCTGTCTTTTCCCCTGTCTATCCCCACCTGTCTCTTCCACCTGTCTCTTCCCCTGTCTATCCCCACCTGTCTCTTCACCCTGTCTCTTCCACCTGTCTCTTCCCTCTGTCTTTTCCCCTGTCTATCCCCACCTGTCTCTTCCACCCTATCTCTTCCCCCTGTCTATTCCCCCTGTCTATCCCCACCTGTCTCTTCCCCTGTCTATCCCCACCTGTCTCTTTCCCCTGTATATCCCCACCTGTCTCTTCCCCTGTCTATCCACAGCTGTCTCTCCCCTGTCGATCCCCACCTGTCTCTTCCCATCTGTCTCTTCCCCATGTATATCCCCACCTGTCTCTTCCCCTGTCTATCCCCACCTGTCTCTTCCACCCTATCTCTTCCCCTGTCTCTTCCCCTGTCTCCCCACCTGTCTCTTCCCCTGTCGATCCCCACCTGTCTCTTCCCATCTGTCTCTTCCCCATGTATATCCCCACCCGTCTCTTCCCCTGTCTATCCCCACCTGTCTCTTCCCCTGTCTATCCCCACTGCCTCTTCCCCTGTATATCCCCACCTGTCTCCCTGTCTCTTCCCCTGACTCTTCCCCATGTATATCCCCACCCGTCTCTTCCCCTGTCTATCCCCACCTGTCTCTTCCCCTGTCTATCCCCATCGCCTCTTCCCCCTGTATATCCCGACCTGTCTCTTCCCCTGTACGTCCCCACCCGTCTCTTCCCCTGTCTATCCCCACCTGTCTCTTCCCCTGTCTATCCCCCTGTCTATCCCCCTGTCCCTTCCCCTGTCTATCCCCCCATCTCTCCTCCCTGTTTATCCCCACCTGTCTCTTCCCCTGTCTATCCCCACCTGTCTCTTCCCCTGTCTATCCCCACCTGTCTCTTCCACCCTATCTCTTCCCCTGTCTCTTCCCCCTGTCTATCCCCACCTGTCTCTTCCCCTGTTTCTTCCCTGTCTATCGCCACCTGTGTCTTCCCTGTCTATCCCCACCTGTCTATTCCCCTGTCTTTTCCCCTGTCTATCGCCACCTGTCTCTTCCCCCTGTCTATCCCCACCTGTCTTTTCCACCCTGTCTCTTCCCCTGTATATCCCCACCTGTCTCTTCCCCTGTCTATCCCCACCTGTCTTTTCCACCCTGTATCTTCCCCTGTCTATCCCTCCCTGTCTCTTCCCTTGTCTATCCCACCTGTCTATCCCAACCTGTCTATCCCCACCTGTCTCTTCCCCCCTCTTCCCCCTGTCCCCCTGTCTATCCCCACATGTCTCTTCCCCTGTCTTTTCCCCCTGTCTATCCCCCACCTGTCTCTTCCCCTGTCTATCCCCACCTGTCTCTTCCCCTGTCTATCCCCACCTGTGCCCCTGTCTTTTCCTATCCCCATCTGTCTCTTCACCCTGTCTCTTCCCCTGTCTATCCCCACCTGTCTCTTCCACCCTATCTCTTCCCCTGTCTCTTCCCCTCTATCCCCACCTGTCTCTTCCCCTGTCTATCCCCACCTGTCTCTTCCACCCTATCTCTTCCCCTGTCTCTTCCGCCTGTATATCCCCACCTGTCTCTTCCCCTGTCTATCCCCAGCTGTCTTCCCCTGTCGATCCCCACCTGTCTCTTCCCATCTGTCTCTTCCCCATGTATATCCCTGTCTCTTCCCCTGTCTATCCCCACCTGGCTCTTCCCCTGTCTATCCCCACCGCCTCTTCCCCTGTATATCCCCACCTGTCTCTCGCTCTGTCTATCCCCACCTGTCTCTTCCCTGACTCTTCCCCATGTATATCCCCACCTGTCTCTTCCCCTGTCTATCCCCCCTGTCTCATCCCTGTCTATTTCGCCTCTTCCCCCTGTCCCGACCTGTCTCTTCCCCTGTCGTCCCCACCCTGTCTCTTCCCCTGTCTATCCCCACCTGTCTCTTCCCCTGTCTATCCCCCTGTCTATCCCCCTGTCCCTTCCCCTCTATCCCCCCCATCTCTCCCCCTGTTTATCCCCACCTGTCTCTTCCCCCTGTCTATCCCCACCTGTCTTTTCCACCCTGTCTCTTCCCCCTGTCTATCCCACCTGTCTCTTCCCCCTGTCTATCCCCACCTGTCTCTTCCCTCTGTCTCTTCCCCTTGTCTATCCCCACCTGTCTCTTCCACCCTATCTCTTCCCCTGTCTCTTCCCCTGTCTATCCCCACCTGTCTCTTCCCCTGTTTCTTCCCCCTGTCTATCCACCTGTCTCTTCCCCTGTCTATCCCCACCTGTCTTTTCTGTCTCCTCCCCTGTATATCCCCACCTGTCTCTTCCCTGTCTATCCCCACCTGTCTTTTCCCCCTGTATCTTCCCCTGTCTATCCCTCCCTGTCTCTTCCCCTTGTCTATCCCACCTGTCTATCCCAACCTGTCTATCCCCACCTGTCTCTTCCCCTGTCTCTTCCCCCTGTCTATCCCCCTGTCTCTTCCCATCTGTCTCTTCCCCTGTCTATCCCACCTGTCTATCCCCACCTGTCTTTTCACCCTGTCTCTTCCCCTGTCTATCCCCACCTGTCTCTTCCCCTGTCTATCCCCACCTGTCTTTTCCACCCTGTATCTTCCCCTGTCTATCCCTCCCTGTCTCTTCCCCTTGTCTATCCCCACCTGTCTATCCCAACCTGTCTATCCCCACCTGTCTCTTCCACCTGTCTATCCCCCTGTCTCTTCCCATCTGTCTATCCCCCTGTCTATCCCACCTGTCTCTTCCCATCTGTCTCTTCCCCCTGTCTATCTCCACCTGTCTCTTCCCATCTGTGTCTTCCCACTGTCTATCCCCCTGTCTATCCCACCTGTCTCTTCCCATCTGTCTCTTCCACCTGTCTATCCCCCGGTCTCTTCCCCTGTCTCTTCCCCTGTCTCTTCCCCTGTCTCTTCCCCCTGTCTATCCCCCATCTCTTCCCCTGTCTATCCCCACCTGTCTCTTCCCCTGTCTCTTCCCCTGTCTATCCCCATGTCTCTCCCCCGGTCTCTTCCCCTGTCTATCCCCACCTGTCTCTTCCCCTGTCTATCCCCACCTGTCTCTTCCCCCTGTCTCTTCCCCTGTATATCCCCACCTGTCTCTTCCCCTGTCTATCCCCACCTGTCTCTTCCCCCTGTCTAGCCCCACCTGTCTCTTCCCCCTGTCTATCCCCACCTGTCTCTTCCCCTGTCTATCCCCACCTGTCTCTTCCCATCTGTCTCTTCCCCCTGTCTATCTCCCCTGTCTATCCCCACCTGTCTCTTCCCCCTGTCTATCCCCACCTGTCTCTTCCCCTGTCTATCCCCACCTGTCTCTTCCCCCTGTCTATCCCAACCTGTCTCTTCCCCCTGTCTATCCCCACCTGTCTCTTCCCCTGTCTCTCCCCCCTGTCTCTTCCCCCTGTATATCCCCACCTGTCTCTTCCCCTGTCTATCCCCACCTGTCTCTTCCCCTGTCTATCCCCACCTGTCTCTTCCCCCTGTCTATCCCCACCTGTCTCTTCCCCCTGTATATCCCCACCTGTCTCTTCCCCTGTCTATCCCAACCTGTCTCTTCCCCCTGTATATCCCCACCTGTCTCTTCCCCTGGTCTCTTCCCCCTGTATATCCCCACCTGTCTCTTCCCCTGTATATCCCCACCTGTCTCTTTCCCCTGTCTATCCCCACCTGTCTCTTCCCCTGTCTATCCCCACCTGTCTCTTCCCCTGTCTATCCCCAACCTGTCTCTTCCCCCTGTCTATCCCCACCTGTCTCTTCCCCTGTATATCCCCACCTGTCTCTTCCCCTGTCTATCCCAACCTGTCTCTTCCCCTGTATATCCCCACCTGTCTCTTCCCCCCGGTCTCTTCCCCTGTATATCCCCACCTGTCTCTTCCCCCTGTATATCCCCACCTGTCTCTTCCCCCTGTATATCCCCACCTGTCTCTTCCCCTTGTCTATCCCCACCTGCCTCTTCCCCTGTCTATCCCCACCTGTCTCTTCCCCTGTCTATCCCCACCTGTCTCTTCCCCCTGTCTATCCCCACCTGTCTCTTCCACCCTGCCACATCTATTTGCAATATTACAACAACAAAATAAGTTACTGCAAACAATAAACACAATTTTTCCCCTCTGACATCATTGCATGATAGAACAGCAGCATACACTGACTGTACAAAACATTAGGAACACCTGCTCTTTCCATGACATAGACTGACCAGGTGAATCCAGGTGAAAGCTATGATCCCTTATTGATGTCACTTGTTAAATCCAATTCATTCAGTGTAGATGAAGTTGAGGAGACAGGTTAAATAATTATTTTTTTTAGCCTTGAGACAATTGAGACATGGATTGTGTACGTTTTCGACACCTTGTAGAGTCCATGTCCCGACGAATTGAGGCTGCGGGCAAACGTGGATGGTCGTGCAACTCAATATTAGGAAGGTATACTCAGTGTATATACTGCAATTTTGTTTACCATGATGCGCGATGCTCCCCTAAGACTCCCTAACCACTACTGAGGGCCCAAGATAGCATATGATATCAAAATATGTAGAATTGCAGGAATTTTGCTTTTAACCTGCAAAACTGTCTCTCAGGCTCATGACAAAATGTGTAGAATAGCAAGAAATAGCTTTAAAACTGGAAATTGTTCTCTCATCCTAACGGAGGAATGTGAACAAAAGCATGAGATGAGCTATAAAACAGCAACAACAAAAAAATCCTTCTCCATTGCAAAAAGTGTAGAATTGCAGGAAATTAGCTCTAAAACTGTCAAAAAATTGCTTTATTTAACTAGTCAAGTCAGTTAAGAACAAAGTCTTAGTTACAATGACCCCCTACTGGGGAACAGTGGGTTAACTGCCTTGTTCAGGGGAAGAACAACACATTTTTACCTTGATCCACAACCTTTCCGGTTACTGGCCCAACGCTCCACAAGGCTACCACTAGGCTAGCTGCCACTCTGTGACTCATGACAAAATCTGTAGAATAGCATTATAAAACTGCAAATGTTACTCTCTGCACCACGGCAAAATGTGTTGAAATGCAGGAATTTAGCTGACCCCACCCCACCAAAAATATGTAATTAAAAACATTTAAAAAGGAAAAAAATAATAAGGGGGATAGGGGGCCCGCCCCAAATGCAGTAGTCTGGCAGTGTTCCCTCCCTCTGTCTGTCCCCCTCCGCTGTGTCTCACCCCTAGTTAACCGGTCCCAGTAAAACACTCAAACTCACTTCCACACTCCCTCCCTGTGTCTGCTGTGCAGAAGGAAGCCCCTACAGATATCAGGTGTCAGATTAGATTGTCATGGAGGAGGAGAGGTCTCTGTCTCACTGTTAGGCTGCAGTGATCGCTGCAGTGTATAGCTACATCCCAAATGCTACCCTACTCCCAATTTAGTGAGCTACTTTAGACCTGGACTCTGGTCAAAAGAAGTGCACCATATAGGGAATAGGTAGCCATTCAGGATGTAGACTGCTGGTCCCCTCAAAGCCCCCTTACTGTTCAGACACAGTACAGAGTACGCCTCCCTCTCGCCTCCGGAGGACATCCTCTAAAAATAACAACTCCCCTCCTACAATCACCTATCCTGTTCTCTCCTAGCAGGATTCTACATCTTTTAGAGATTCTCTCTCTCTCTCTCTCTCTCTCTCTCTCTCCTACCTCTTTTACTTGTCTTTACTTCTACATTCCAACAGAAGCATGTGTTTGAGAGACTGAGTGCTCGCTAACTGTACATTGGAAGGCATTATCATGTTATGTCTCTTATGATGACTATACCCTTTGAAAGTAATCGGCTCTTCAACTTTACTTCTGTATCTTGTCCCCAAAACTTTTGAATGGGCTTGATGATTATATCATCAAATTCATGAAAACGTAGTCATTTAAGATTTACTGTATAGAAATAATTATAATTGCATTTGTGGATGAATATACTGAGTTACATTTTTGAATACCATTAAAAAAGCTTACCAAAGTAAAAAGAAAAAAAAAGTCTGGAAAACAACGCATCACTTCCAAAGATCCAAGTGGCAAAGTGAATAAATTCACACAGGTGGAGAAAGGAAGAAATCTTTCACCATTGAAAGCAGTTCAGCCAAGCCTGACTTCAAGCAATAGCGATACACTTATTTTATATCTTTTTTTATATACACTATCATTCAAAATTTTGTGGTCACTTAGAAATATCCTTGTTTTTGAAAGAAAAGCATGTTTTTTTTGTCTGTTAAAATAAAATAAAATAGATCAGAAATACAGTGTAGACATTGTTAAAGTTGTAAATGACTATTGTAGATGAAAAGGGCAGATTTAAAGAAGCACTACAACTTTCCTTCTTTAGACGAGTTGAGTATCTGTAGCATCAGCATTTGTGGGTTCGACTGCAGGCTCAAAATGGCCAGAAACAAATAACTTTCTTCTGAAACTGGTCAGTCAATTCTTGTTCTGAGAAATGAAGGCTATTCCATGCGAGAAATTGTCAAGAAACTGAAGATCCCGTACAACGGTGTGTACTACTCCCTTCATAGAACAGCAAAAACTGGCTCTAACCAGAATAGAAAGAGGAGTGGGAGGCCCCGGTGCACAACTGAGCAAGAGGACAGGTACATTAGAGTGTCTAGTTTGAGAAACAGAATCCTCACAATTCCTCAACTGGCAGCTTCATTAAATAGTACCCACAAAACACCAATCACAACTTCAACAGTGAAGAGGCGACTCTGGGATACTGGCCTTAAATGCACACTCTGCACACAGAAATGTATATTTTGAAGGGATATGTAGTAGGTTGGGTGACGTATTATATATTTTAAACGACATTTCCAGCTAATGAGAAAACATTCATTGTATTTATTTCAGAGAATGAGATAGATTTAACAAGTCAAATGTGGGGCTAATTTGAATGGGCGGGATTTTTACATCTGTACCCCAGTCAACCCACGTGACTGCAGTGAACGTCACTACGTATAGCGTAGTAGGATACCACTTGGCTGCTTATCTAGGAGCGACCACAATTTTATCACTGACATTTGCTAATGATTTCGGGGTCTGAGGGTCAGTGCTCAATTGTTTTCAATGTCATGAAAACCACACATTGGTTAAACCTATCATAGTACCACAGTAGCTGTGAGTGAATATTTGGCCCTGTCTTTTGGTGTGTTATTGGCCCTGCCCCTCTTAAAGTCATCATGTGGAGTACTTCTGACTACAGCCTCTGGGAAAGAGATATGACCCTGCTCCCTTCCGGATATTGTTGTCACGTTCATCATAACGAAGAGACCAAGGCGCAGCGTGATTTGAAAACATTCTTCTTTATGTTAACAAAGAACACTAATAAAAACGAACGTGACACTATAACACGAGTGCTGACATGCAACTACACATAGACAATAACCCACCAAAACCAAAATGGCAACCTAAATAGGATGCCCAATCATAGACAACGATAAATAGCTGCCTCTGATTGGTAACCAATTCAGGCCACCATAGACCTACATATACCTAGACATACTAGAACCCCATTATATACAAAAACCCTAGACAGGTGAAAAAAACACCTAGACAATGCAAAAACTAAACCAACCACCTTTGTCACACCCTGACCTAACCAAAATAATAAAGAAAACAAAGATAACTAAGGCCAGGGCGTGACAATTGTACAGTACTTGTGTCAATTTATAAACAGAGTTTTAAGAGCTCAGATTATACAACAAAAGCTCTTACCTGTACTTTGGCTACCTGGTACTTTCTTCTTCCTGCATCTTAGCTACCTCATATTTTTCTCCATTGCATACAGGTGTGGAAGTAGCCTGCTGTGCTACCGCTCTACTCTTCTGGGCCCTGCCAACCTCTCTGACTGAACTGTTAGAGGCCCAACAACCTTGTGTTGTACCTCAAACCTGTGCCTGGGGGTCTCTCCTCTCTGGTGTCTGACAGAGACAGATGTGAGAGTACCATCACTCTTATTGTCTCCAGATCTGGGTTCATGTACTATTTGAAATCTCAAACACTTTATCTGTGCCTGATTGAGCTTGCCTGGCTTAATGGAACCAATAGAAATATTGCAAAATTGTTAACATTACCCTGGCACTCCAGGCAAGCCAAAGAAAATGCTCAAAGTATCTTGTAATATTTCAAATGGTATTTGAACCCAGGTTTGTCAGTTTTGATCATCTCTTATATGTCAGGATATTAATTAAAAAGTTGTGGCCTCGTTTGGAGGAAAGGTTATTGTTAGAACAGTAATTATACCAGGAAAATAAACAGACTTTCTTCCTTCTTCTTCCCCCTCCATTTCTTTCCTCTCTTTTTTTGTCTCTCTTAATAACAAATTAAAAGCATTTAATAGCATAGCGTTTTCACAGCACAGAGATAGGGTGTTGTTCAGTTTCTGAAAGCAAGGGTGGACCGGAATTGAATTTGGCGCAGAATTTATTAGAACCTGTTCGTGCAAGCGCTGATTTCTGCATTTTCTTATTGTTTTTTCATTCAAGGAAATGACAGCTTTATGGGTTGATGTCTGGAGTTTTGGTGTTTGGACCACAAAACACTTTGTGACAACATCTCTGCTGTGCATTATAGCAGAATGATAAACACTGTGTTAATCAAATAAATAAGATTCACAACACATCCTGAAAAACCTTGTGTAAAAAAAATAACAAATATATTTCACAGAAATGTAGCAGGTATTTGGGATTACCCTGGGGGTCGGGTGTGGGGCTTCACCAGTGCCATGATTTCTTTATATATGTGATAACCTTTGTATGCTTGCAATGTACAGTGATGGAAAAGTACTGGGTAAATGAAGATGTACTGCTTTAGTTCTCAGGCTGAGAATTGTCTGCACCTGCTGATAGTCAAGCAGGCTCAAGGCCGAGATAGTACGGTGAGAAACCACAGTCTAGACTTTGTATCTAATCCAATGCAACAATCTTAAGATATGATTGACAGTAGGTTGTCCACACCACTAGTATAAAGAGCGTTGTCTCCTGTTTCGCCACACAGATCTTTACTATCGACTACTGAGTTACTCTGTATGTGAATTTCTGTGTGCAATTGCAAGAGTTTTATCCCAAGGTTCCTGTGTCTTTGTCATCTATCTGGAAGACTGATTGTTAAAGGAAACTTTCATCACCCCATGCAAAGGACCAACCAATACAGGGAATTCAAAAGGTTAGCAACAAATCTATTCTGTGTGCTTTATTTCTCCTAAAAACAGTGGGGGATAGGGATTTGAAAAGGTGTCGAAGGAGCTTGTATGAAGCAAGCATTCCCACCAGGAGAGTTGGAAAGGTCTACATGATCTACATGTGTAGTAGATTATGGATTGTCCCTTCAGGCATTGCCTGTAAACTCCAATGTGCAGTGATCTCATTTGTGATGACCCTGTTTTCACGTTTAGCAGCACAATTCACAGCATGGGAATTGTGGCATCACACTATGTAATGGTCCAGTTTACTTTGACTCAACAGAAAATGAAAGAAAGAAGGAGTTTTGCTGATCAGGATGTGTATTGAGTCCATAGGCCTTGTATGTATTGTCTGTATGGTGTTCATTTTAGGACATTCTCCATCTACTACTGAAACTCACCTTATACCTCTCTTCATCCATTTAAATGCATTAATTGGTGACTATGGGACACTTTACTATATTGATAGAGGATTTGTGAGGATGTTGGTAGTAGGCTTCAACAGTCTTCCAAACAAATGACAGTGAAATAACCCTGTCTGTGTATTCTATTTCAGTCAGTTAACATTGTATATAGTGTAACTTGATCATTCGGTACTTGGTAAATTTAATAGCCACAAATTGTATTGTGTTTTTTTGGCCTTATGAATGTTGTTGTCTCTGGCGTCTCAGAGATGAGTTGAGACACAAATGGACCCAAACACAATAGCTTAGGAATGGAGAAGTGAAGTGTGAAAAATAGGCAGGGATACTCAAGGGACGGTTTTTATGAGTACTCTGTCATTTTCTGAGTTCCAAATGGCACCCTATTCCTACGTAGTCCACCACGTTTGACCAGTACCCTTGTCAAAAGTAGTGCACTATGTAGGTTAATAGGGTGCCTTTTGGAACACTGCATAATTATTCCTCAGTTCGTTTATAGGGCTTAAAGGATGCCAGCTCCCGGCAGATATTTCCCTTTAAAGATATTTTGTTTTAATCACAAAGGCTTGCCGTTAAAATTTATGAAGGAAGGGAATATGAATAATTAACATTTAAATGCACTGATGGGCTCATGCTATACGGCCTCATAAGCAATTATTTTATTGGGCCTTTCCTTCACATTTACAGATGCATATTTATGTTATTCCAGGGTCAGGAGTGCTACAAGACTAGACCTAACTGTCTCACCTGTTTGTATGGTTTCCATTTTAGGACATCATAAGTGAGTCAGAAAATAACAAACGTAGGTTCAGATAAGAAAGTAACGGACATGAGCTGACCTACTTTATAGTCAGGGCTTGAAATAGCACATAGTACATGCTGAAAACAAGACACGCTGGTCACAATTTATTATACATAGAAGCTACATAAAGCTTGTGCTGTTTTATGTATTAGGGTCAGATGGGCTCATATTAAATTAGAAACTGATAAATTCTTAAAAGCTGAAACTGTCGATGTCAATCACTTGCCAACCACTAGGTGTCACAGTATTAACATCCAGAGATATCTCAACGCACACACAAACACACACACACATGCTTACACACACACACACACACACACACACACACACACACACACACACACACACACACACACACACACACACACACACACACACACACACACACACACACACATACACACACACACACTCACGGTTGCGTATACACACACAAGCATACGGCACCATTATAGCCTGAATCATCAGTGACATTATTAAATGCTGATAAAGATAAAGGTCTCTGCTGCTCGCTATCTTTCATCACGGCATGTCCCCCTTTCTATCTCTTTATCTCCTGCATTCCCTCTTCTGAATTATCTATCCCTCATCTCCAAGTTTCTCTCCTTACCTCTCTCATACCCTTTCTCTCTCTTTCTTATACGACGCAGGATTAATTTAATGCTGGCCTTGGCAGGATCTGTAGTTGCCTGACCTTTCTGAGGATGTGAGAGACGGTGAATGTTTTCCCTACTGTGCTTTTAATGTCATTAAACAACTGTAGTGGTGTGGTGGCTGGTAAGGGTGACCTGAAGGTATAGCAATAGCATCACCATGGCTGGTATATGGTGAACACCTGATGTATTTAATTAAATACCAATGCAAATCAAATCAAATCAAATGTATTCATAACGCCCTTCTTACATCAGCTGATATCTCAAAGTGCTGTACCGAAACCCAGCCTAAAAAACCCAAACAGCAAGCAATGCAGGTGTTGAAGCACATGTTAGGTCACATGTTTTTATCTACTGGTAACACTGCATGTTATTTAAAATAAACACATTTGAGGAAAACAATACTGAGCCTCTTCCGGGGACCCCCGCTGCTCAGGAGGGCTGAGGGCTCCGAATCTCTGTAGCTGACGTGAGTAGAACTTTCAAGCGTGGTAACCGTCGCAAGCCTGCTGGCCCGGACGGCATCCCTAGCTACATCCTCAGAGCATGCGCAGACCAGCTGGCGGACATATTTACGGACATTTTCAACCTCTCACTATCCCAGTGTGTTGTCCCCACTGGCCACCATCAGACTGTTGAACAGCTTCTGCTACCAGACCGTCAGACAGCTTCCGTTACCATCAGACCGTTGAACAGCTTCTGTTACCAGACCATCGAACAGCTTCTATTACCAGACTATTGAACAGCTTCTGTTACCAGACCGTCAGACAGCCATCGCTAGCCATCTACCAGGTGACTCTCACACACACACACACACACACGCACACACGCACACACGCACACACGCACACGCACACACGTACACGCACACGCACACACGTACACACGCACACACACACACGCAGTCCCATGCTATAGAGACATTGAACCCAGGGCGTACTCTAATGTATCTACTGGATTCTTGACCTATCCTACTCTAATATTCAGCATGTACTGTAATATAGCTAATGCATTCTAGCTACCGCTGTGCCAATTGTGCACCGCCCTATGGGACTCCCAAACATGGCCGGATGTGATACAGCCTGAATTCGAACCAGGGACTGTAGTGGCGCCTCTTGCACTGAGAAGCAGTGCCTAAGACCTCTGGGACACTCGTGAGCCCCTAAGATTCTTGACCAAGCCTACTCTAATATATCTACTGGATTATTAGCCTAGCCTACTCTAATAATGTACATATATTTACTGGATTCTTGACCTGGCCTACTCTAATATAACTTCTGGATTCTTGACCTGGCCTACTGTAATATATCTTCTGGATTCTTGACCTGGCCTACTGTAATATATCTACTGGATTCTTGACCTGGCCTACTGTAATATATCTACTGGATTCCTGACCTGGCCTACTGTAATATATCTACTGGATTCTTGACCTGGCCTACTCTAATATATCTACTGGATTCTTGACCTGGCCTACTGTAATATATCTACTGGATTCTTGAGCTGGCCTACTGTAATATATCTACTGGATTCCTGACCTGGCCTACTGTAATATATCTACTGGATACCTGACCTGGCCTACTGTAATATATCTACTGGATTCTTGACCTGGCCTACTGTAATATATCTACTGGATTCTTGACCTGGCCTACTGTAATATATCTACTGGATTCCTGACCTGGCCTACTCTAATATATCTACTGGATTCTTGACCTGGCCTACTGTAATATATCTACTGGATTCCTGACCTGGCCTACTCTAATATATCTACTGGATTCTTGACCTGGCCTACTGTAATATATCTACTGGATTCCTGACCTGGCCTACTGTAATATATCTACTGGATTCCTGACCTGGCCTACTCTAATATATCTACTGGATTCTTGACCTGGCCTAGTCTAATATATCTACAACTGTTTTTCTGTGTACATTCTCTCAGTGCATATACATACAGTATGTATTGCATTTGATTACTGCTACAGTGCAATTGGGTTGTTAATCAGATTCGTCCCACTGTTTATTTTTTTTTTTTTAAATCTGTATTTGAACTGTTTGACATTTTAGTGCATTGTTAGGAGCTAGTAACAAAAACATTTCACTGCACCAGCTATAGCACCTGCTGAACTGTGTAAACGACCAATACACTTTGATCTGAAAAGTTACTATGAAACTTTATGTTATTACAATGATGTTACTACTGTTATTACTGTACTGTGTAGCAGTAGTAGTAGTGTAGTAATAGTAGTAATTTAGTATTGTGTAGTGACATATGTATAAGGGCAACTTAAGGTGTTACCTATTTTCGGTTCCTCTCTTGTCTAAGAACAGAAATATTGTTCCAACTATTATAATTCAGATAAGCTAAATAGACAAACTCTTAGGTTTTCCAACCTGGCAGGGTCCTGAAATTACTAAATGACATGCTGTGGCAGAAATTGATATTGAGCTCACATTCTCTCGAGTTGACTCATTCACAGCTCTAACACAGTTTCATGTAGAGCATGTGGGAAGATATAGCTCCCCATGTATGCGTCCCAAATGGCACCTTATTCCCTACATAGTGCACTATATAGATACTAGGGTGCAATTTGGGACACATATAAGGGCTAGCATGGAGCAGCACACTAGTAGAACTCCACACAGACATTAGCTTCAGCTCTTCCCTCAGAACTTGGGTACATTTCCATAGCTTGTATTTTCCATGTGTTGCTAGCATTGTTGTACCTGGGCTGGCACGGACCTCCCCATCCTCTGGGAACTTTGGAATAATCAAAGACGCCTCATCCAGGACCTGAATGAGGATTTAGTTTATTTTAATTCAGAGACAGCAGTATATTACTGATTTGAGGAATGAGGAGGAGAAGAGGAGAGTGGGATGAGAGAAAAAGAGTAGAGACAAGGCCAGGAGTTTTAAAGGTATTTTTGGAAGAATGTGCATTTATATCCCCTACTCCTCTTATCCTTCCCTTCTTTCTCCGTCTCACCATCCCTTACATGAGAAACAGATTGAAAGCCAGAACTGATAGCAGAATGACAGAAATCTCAGTCAAGATATTAATTTAATGAGTTTAGAATGTGATTTATTATTTTTTGAAAGACAGTTATTCCCTTATACAGAAAAATAAACTAACCAGAAAACACATCTTGCCCCTCTACACACTGTAACTGTCTGAAGGTTTTCCTGTCAGTGAATGAAAGTCAGCATCGTCTCCAGAGTGATCTGGCATTACTAATTATAGTGTTGTTGGTTAGCAGGCTGCCTGCAGAGCCATTGAAGAGGACAAGCATCTGGATGGTATGTCACATCCGTCTGATAATGAGAGAATAGAGGAGACAACAGCAGTTGAGAAGATGGAGACGTCTGTCTGCATGCCTTGGTTTAGTTTATTGTTTATTTTGGTGCTGGATCGACCGCCTCCGCATGTTGCTTATTACAGACACAAAGGTATCGATAATACACTTTAACAAAGGCAAACAAAGGAACTAACAAAGGCATGTTTGTTAGAAAGCTTTGTGTTCAGGAAGTATCAGCAATGGATGACATAGACATTATGTAATAGGCTGCTGTTACATCATGGTAATACATAATAATTAAACAATAATGGACATGAGAAAAAAAAATTGAACCATCACATCCTGCTGTTGCTTGTACTGAATCTCTTATGGTCTTTCTGTCTTTGATTCTTTGATTCCTGACAAAGTTTATCAAAACATTGGAGTCCTTTGATGCATTAATGAATTTGATCTGAAAACATTCAAAATATGTGTTTGATGAAGATGTAAGCCTCCCTGGGAGGATGTCCTTATAGTCACTATATAGTTCTTCACAGGCAGTAAAGAAATAATCTCATAGTCACTGTCTGTCTTCACAGGAAGTCACAATGCACGTCTTCACAGGAACTCACTATGTATGTCTTCATAAAAAGATGTCATCTACAAAATGGCTTCCAACACTCTACTCAGCAAACTGGATGCAGTCTATCACAGTGCCATCCGTTTTGTCACTAAAGCACCTTATACCACCCACCACTGCGACCTGTATGCTCTGGTCGGCTGGCCCTCGTTACATATTCGTCGCCAGACCCACTGGCTCCAGGTCATCTACAAGTCCATGCTAGGTAAAGCTCCGCCTTATCTCAGCTCACTGGTCACGATGGCAACACCCATCCGTAGCACGCGCTCCAGCAGGTGTATCTCACTGATCATCCCTAAAGCCAACACCTCATTTGGCCGCCTTTCGTTCCAGTACTCTGCTGCCTGTGACTGGAACGAATTGCAAAAATCGCTGAAGTTGGAGACTTTTATCTCCCTCACCAACTTCAAACATCAGCTATCTGAGCAGCTAACCGATCGCTGCTGCTGTACATAGTCTATTGGTAAATAGCCCACCCATTTTCACCTACCTCATCCCCATACTGTTTTTATTTATTTACTTGCTCTTTTGCACACCAATATCTCTACCTGTACATGACCATCTGATCATTTATCACTCCAGTGTTAATCTGCAAAATTGTAATTATTCGCCTACCTCCTCATGCCTTTTGCACACATTGTATATAGACTCCCCATTTGTTTTCTACTGTGTTATTGACTTGTTAATTGTTTATTCCATGTGTAACTCTGTGTTGTCTGCTCACACTGCTATGCTTTATCTTGGCCAGGTCGCAGTTGCAAATGAGAACTTGTTCTCAACTGGCCTACCTGGTTAAATAAAGGTGAAATAAAAAAAATAAAAAAACGGAAAGTCACTATGTCTGCCTTCACAAAAAGTCACTATGTCTGCCTTCACAAAAAGTCACTATGTCTGTCTTCACAGAAAGTCACTATGTCTGCCTTCACAAAAAGTCACTACTATTGTTTTTTCTAATAAGTGAAAAAACAATACTATGCGAGATAGATAGAGATAGATATAGATAGATAGATATCTTCTCTTTACTTGTTAGTTGTGCCTAAGGGCAATGGTGTTTGTTAAATAGAGGATTTTTTTATTAGAAAAAGTGCATCTTCCCGATTGAGAGAGCAAGAAAGAGTAGGTTCTGTGGGGCTGCAGAAAAATAATTTGATTCACAAATTAACTTTAGTCAGTCCCTGTGTTCTTGTCAAGTGTGTCCTTTGACCCAGATACATACTGTAGCTAATAAACAACATCCAGGCCAGGGAGACAATCTGAATTAATCATTCAAATGGAATGCTTTTAATAAATGAATACATTAAAACAAATGAAATAATTGAAATATAGTTGTTGCTTAAGTATTCAGGGCCTTTGTTAAGGCAAAGGGTGTGAATTTGGCTTAACAAATCACACAATACGTTACATGGATTCGCGCTGTGTTAAATAATAGGGGTTGACATGATTTTTGAATGACTACAGAGGAGGAGTAGCAAGGATCAGACCAATGTGCAGCATGGTAAGTGTCCATAATGATATATTTAATAAATCAACAGAACACTGAACAAAATAACAAAAGTACAAACAACCGAAACAGTCCCGTATGGTGAAAACACTAACACAGGATACAACCACCCACAAAACACAATAGAAAACAGGCTACCTAAACATGGCTCCCAATCAGAGACAACGACTGACACCTGCCTCTGATTGAGAACCATACTAGGCCAAACACATAGAAATATAACAAAAGAACAAAACATAGAAAAACAACATAGAATGCCCACCCAACTCACACCCTGACCAACTAAAATAAAGACAGAAAAAAAGGAACTAAGGTCAGAACGTGACATACTCCTTCCTCAGTCCCCCATACATGCAATTATCTGCAAATTTCAGGTCTGCTGAACGCAAATTTGAAAGTTGTGAACATTCTGCACGCTTTTACTGTGAACACAGGCTGTACACTCTTTATGTTAGTTTTAACAGTGGCCAGGTAGGCTGGCTAAGGCTATTTGATCATAACGCAGGCCAAACAGAGTGGCCTACCATTAAAAACAATATATAAAATACATCCCATAACATTTTAACATGGAAATAGCTTTTCTATCATTCAGCCCACAGTAGCAGCCAATGTGTGGTGTTCAATGTAGGCCTATATTCCATGACACTTTAAAAAAAAAACATCCAGGGCTTGACATTAAAGGAGGTGACTGAAAATATTGGTGTTTGTATTTATGTAGGATGCCCATTAGCTGCTGCCAAGGCAGTCCAAGTGTGACAAAACTAGAGCCTGTAGGACCTGCCTTGTTGATAGTGTTGTTAAAAAGGCAGAGTAGTGGTTTATTATGGACAGACTTATCCCCATCTTAACTTGTATCAACATGTTTTTACCATGACAGATTACAATCCAGAGTTACTCCAAGCAGTTTAGTCACCTCAATTTGCTCAATTTCCACATAATGATTTACCAGATTTAGTTGAGGTTTATGGTTTAGTGAATGATTTGTCCCAAATACAATGCTTTTAGTTTTTTTTTAAATATTTAGGACTTATTCCTTGAAAACCATTCTGAAACTAACTGCAGCTCTTTGTTGAGTGTTGCAGTGATTTCACTCACTGTAGTAGCTAACGTGTATAGTGTTGAGTCATCCGCAAATATAGCCAAACTGTCTTTACTCAAGGCCAGTGGCATGTCATTAGTAAAGATTGAAAAAGTAAGGGGCCTATGAAGATGCCCTGGGGAATACCTGATTCTACCTGGATTATGTTGGAGAGGCTTCCATTAAAGAACACTCTCTGTGTTCTGTTAGACAGGTAACTCTTTATATACAATATAGCAGGGAAGTAAAGCCATAACAAATACGTTTTTCTATCAGCAGACTATGATCGATAATGACAAAAGCCGCACCGATGTCTAAAAAAACAGCTCCCACAATATTTTCATCATTCCTTTCTCTCAGCCAATCATCAGTAATTTGTGTAAGTGCTGTGCTTGTTGAATGTCCTTCACTTTAAGCGTGTTTACAGTAAAATAGCATTGTATCTGGTCAAACACAATTTTTGTTTGACGCAAGACACAAATTATGCTTCCCTCTGCCTATTGGCTACTAAGCTTATTCAAGCCTGTCTCAAAATACAACACTGGCCCTTTAAGACCAAAAAAAAGCTCTTTGACTGACTCGCTATTTAAAAATGTTTGGAAATGGACACATTTTGTGCTCTTGTAGGAAGCAATGACTCTCTCCCCATTGTTGACTACAAAGTATCTACATTACCAGTCAAAAGTTTAGACACACCTACTCATTCAAGTGTTTTTCTTTTTTCCACTATTTTATACATTGTAGAATAATAGTGGAGACATCAAAACTATGAAATAACAGATACGGAATCAGGTAGTAAACAAAAAAGTGTTATACACATTAAAATATATTTACATTTGAGATTCTTCAAAGTAGCTACCCTTTCCCTTGATGACAGCTTTGCACGCTCTTGGCATTCGCTCAACCAGATTCTTCTGGAATACTTTTCCAACAGTCGTGAAGGAGTTCCCACATATGCTGAGCACTTGTTGGCTGCTATTCCTTCACTCTTCACTTTTTTCTTATGATAAAAATAAATGAGATGGAGCTAAGCACAAGCAAAATCCTAAAGGAAAATCGGTTTCAGTCTGCTTTACTCCAGACACTGGGAGAGGAATTCACCTTTCAGCAGGGCAATAACCTAAAACATAAGGCCAAATCTGCACTGGAGTTACTTACCAAGATTACATTGAATGTTCCTCAGTGGCCTAGTTACAGTTTTGACTTAAATCTGCTTGAAAGTCTATGGCAAGAATTGAAAAATTGGTGTCTGGCCATAATCCTTTTAAGAGAGATAAAGAATTTAATTAATTGGTAAATTCGTAAATTTTTCACAATCCAGGTGTGCAAAGCTCTTAGAGACTAACAAACCACTGCCAATGAGTTTTCTAGCATGTATGGACTCAGAGGGGTGCATGTGTATCTAATCAAGGTACAGTATATTGTTGTTTTCTTTTTCATTCATATTTTTTTTCAATGTATCTAATCAAGATACAGTATATTGTTGTATATTGTTGTTTTCTTTTTCATTCATATTTTTTTTCAATGTATCTAATCAAGATACAGTATATTGTTGTATATTGTTGTTTTCTTTTTCATTCATATTTTTTTTCAATGTATCTAATCAAGATACAGTATATTGTTGTATATTGTTGTTTTCTTTTTCATTCATATTTTTTTTCAATGGATTTTCTTCCATTTTGACATTACAGAGTATTTTGTGAAGATTATTTAATCCCAATGTAACACAATAATAAACTCAGAAAAAAATCAACTTCAGGACCGTGTCTTTCAAAGATCATTTGTAAAAATCCAAATAACTTCACAGATCTTCATTGTAAAGGGTTTAAACACTGTTTCCCATGCTTGTTCAATGAACCATGAACAATTAATGAACATGCACCTGTGGAACAGTCATTAAGACACTAACAGCTTACAGACGGTAGGCAATTAAGGTTACAGTTATGAAAATGTAGGACACTAAAGAGGTCTTTCTACTGACTCCGAAAAACACCTAAAGAAAGATGCCCAGGGTCACTGCTCATTATGCGTGAACGTGCCTTAGACATGCTGCAAGGAGGCAAGAGGACCGCAGATGTGGCCAGGGCAATAAATTGCCATGTCCGTACTTAGGCAATGACGCCTAAGACAGCGCTACAGGGAGGCAGGATGGACAGCTGATTGTCCTCGCAGTGGCAGACCACGTGTAACAACACCTGCACAGGATTGGTACATCCGAACATTACACCTGCTGGACAGGTACAGGATTGCAACAAAAACTGCCCGAGTTACACCAGGAACGCACAATAACTCCATCAAATCAAATCAAATCAAATTTATTTATATAGCCCTTCGTACATCAGCTGATATCTCAAAGTGCTGTACAGAAACCCAGCCTAAAACCCCAAACAGCAAGCAATGCAGGTGTAGAAGCAACTCCCTAGAAAGGCCAAAACCTAGGAAGAAACCTAGAGAGGAACCAGGCTATGTGGGGTGACCAGTCCTCTTCTGGCTGTGCTGGGTGGAGATTATAACAGAACATGGCCAAGATGTTCAAATGTTCATAAATGACCAGCATGGTCGTATAATAATAAGGCAGAACAGTTGAAACTGGAGCAGCAGCACGGTCAGATGGACTGGGGACAGCAAGGAGTCATCATGTCAGGTAGTCCTGGGGCATGGTCCTAGGGCTCAGGTCCTCCGAGAGAGAGAAGGAGAGAATTAGAGAAGGCATACTTAGATTCACACAGGACACCGAATAGGACAGGAGAAGTACTCCAGATATAACAAACTGACCCTAGCCCCCCGACACATAAACTACTGCAGCATAAATACTGGACGCTGAGACAGGAGGGGTCAGGAGACACTGTGGACCCATCCGAGGACACCCCCGGACAGGTCCAAACAGGAAGGATGTAACCCCACCCACTTTGCCAAAGCACAGCCCCCACACCACTAGAGGGATATCTTCAACCACCAACTTACCATCCTGAGACAGGGCCGAGTATAGCCCACAATGATCTCCGCCATGGCACAACCCAAGGGGGGGCGCCAACCCAGACAGGATGACCATATCAGTGAATCAACCCACTCAGGTGACGCACCCCTTCCAGGGACGGCATGAGAGAGCCCCAGTAAGCCAGTGACTCAGCCCCTGTAATAGGGTTAGAGGCAGAGAATCCCAGTGGAAAGAGGGGAACCGGCCAGGCAGAGACAGCAAGGGCGGTTCGTTGCTCCAGAGCCTTTCCGTTCACCTTCCCACTCCTGGGCCAGACTACACTCAATCATATGACCCACTGAAGAGATGAGTCTTCAGTAAAGACTTAAAGGTTGAGACCGAGTTTGCATCTCTGACATGGGTAGGCAGACCGTTCCATAAAAATGGAGCTCTATAGGGGAAAGCCCTGCCTCCAGCTGTTTGCTTAGAAATTCTAGGGACAATTAGGAGGCCTGCGTCTTGTGACCGTAGCGTACGTGTAGGTATGTACGGCAGGACCAAATCAGAGAGATAGGTAGGTTCTAGTCAGGATTCTAGCAGCCGTATTTAGCACCAACTGAAGTTTATTTAGTGCTTTATCCGGGTAGCCGGAAAGTAGAGCATTGCAGTAGTCTAACCTAGAAGTGACAAAAGCATGGATTAATTTTTCTGCATCATTTTTGGACAGAAAGTTTCTGATTTTTGCAATGTTACGTAGATGGAAAAAAGCTGTCCTTGAAATGGTCTTGATATGTTCTTCAAAAGAGAGATCAGGGTCCAGAGTAATGCCGAGGTCCTTCACAGTTTTATTTGAGACGACTGTACAACCATTAAGATTAATTGTCAGATTCAACAGAAGATCTCTTTGTTTCTTGGGACCTAGAACAAGTGCTCAGACTGTCCGCAATAGGCTGAGAGAGGCTGGACTGAGGGCTTATAGGCCTGTTGTAAGGCAGGTCCTCACCAGACATCACCAGCAACAACGTTGCCTATGGGCACAAACTCACCATCGCTGGACCAGACGGGACTGGCAAAAAGTGCTCTTCACTGATGAGTCACGGTTTTCTCTCACCAGGGGTGATGGTCGGATTCGCGTTTATTGCCGAAGGCATGAGCGTTATACCAAGGCCTGTACTCTGGAGTGGAATCGATTTGGAGATGGAGGGTCTGTCATGGTCTTGGACGGTGTGTCACAGCATCATCGGACTGAGCTTGTTGTCATTGCAATTGCAAGCAATCTCAATGCTGTGTGTTACAGGGAAGACATCCTCCTCCCTCATGTGGTATCCTTCCTGCAGGTTCATCCTGACATGACCCTCCAGCATGACAATGCCACCAGCCATACTGCTCGTTCTGTACATGATTTCCTGCAAGACAGGAATGTCAGTGTTCTGCCATTGCCAGCAAAGAGCCCGGATCTCAATCCCATTGAGCACGTTTGGGACCTGTTGGATCAGAGGGTGAGGGCTAGGGCCATTCCCCCCAGAAATGTCCGGGAACGTACAGGTACCTTGATGGAAGAGTGGAGTAACATCGCTCAGCAAGAACTGGCAAATCTGGTGTAGTCTATGAGGAGGAGATGCACTGCAGTACTTAGTATCTGGTTTGGCCACCAGCTGCATTGACTGTTACTTTTGATTTTGACCCCCCCTTTGTTCAGGGACACATTATTCAATTTCTGTTAGTCAGATGTCTCTGGAACCTGTTCAGTTTATGCATCAGTTGTTGAATCTTGTAATGTTCATAGAAATATTTACTCATGTTAAGTTTGCTGAAACCTAACGAAGTTGACAGTGAGAGGACATTTCTTTTTTTGCTGAGTTTATGAGAAGAAATGCAAAGGGGATAAATATTGTTGCCGGGACAATACCGTAGTTGTACTAGCAATACCAGAGGTGTGAAAGGAATGCATTGCTTATTTGAATAGAGTCATTGTAGATTCTTGACATTCTGAAAAAAGGAAAGGTGATAACATCTCCCAAAAATGACCACAACAATGTTGTGTACTCAATGTTGGCATCGCTAGTGGTAATTAACTAGTGATCTCTCGAGTGGTGCAGTGGTCTAAGGCAATGCTTCTCAACATAGGATGTGTCACTATAGTACCTGGTTTGAATCCAGACTGTATCACATCCGGCTGTGATTCGGAGTCCCAATTGGCCCAGCATCATCCGGGGTAGGCTGTCATTTAAAAAAAATAATTCTTAACTGACTTGCCTAGTTAAATAAAGTTTAAATAAAACATGTAAGTAGGTCTCTCTCTCTCTCTCTTTATCTATCTCTCCTCACTCTCTCACCTCTTTCTCACTTCTCTGTCTCTATCTCCAGCTCAATTTAAGGGCTTTATTGGCATGAGAAAAAATGTGTTTACATTGCCAAAGCAAGTGAAATAGATAAAAAAACAAAAGCGAAAAACATTAAACATCTAACAATAAACAAATAAACAATAAACAACACTCACGAAAGTCCCAAAAGAAAGAAGACATGTCAAATGTCATATTATGTCTACATACAGTGTTGTAGCAATGTGCCAATAGTTAAAGTACAAAAGTGTACCAAATTATGTTTTTATTTATTTTTCACCTCTATTTAACCAGGCCAGTTGAGAACAAGTTCTCATTTACAACTGCGACCTGGCCAAGATAAAGCAAAGAAGTGCGACAAAAACAACAACTCAGAGATACACATGGGAAAAACTCATGTACAGTCAATAACACAACAGAAAAATCTATATACAGTGTGTGCAAATGTAATTGAAAAGGCACACACCTTTCTATATAAGGTCCCACAGTTGACAATGCATGGCAGAGCAAAAACCAAGCCATGAGGTCGAAGGAATTGTCGAGCTCCAAGACAGGATAGTGTCAAGGCACAGATCTGGGGAAGGGTACCAACAAATGTCTGCAGCATTGAAGGTCCCCAAGATCACAATGGCCTCAATCATTCTTAAATGGAAGAAGTTTGGAACAACCAAGATTCTTCCTAGAGCTGGCCGCCCGGCCACACTGAGCAACCGGGGGAGAAGTGCCGTTGTCAGAGAGGTGACCAAGAACCCGATGGCCACGCTGACGGAGCTCCAGAGTTTCTCTGTGGAGATGGGTGACCATTCCAAAAGGACAACCATCTCTGCAGCACTCCTCCAATCAGGCCTTTATAGCAATGGCCCCCTTTACTGTGTTGTGTCTTTGGCTATGCCGGATTAAGTGATATGACATGCTATTCTATAAAATCCTTTCTTCGTAATTAATATTACCTGATTGAGCTAATCATGTAAATGAAATTAACTAGAGAGTCGGGGCACCACGAAATAATTTTTATAGAGCTGTTATCTTCCGAATAAACTCTTAAAGACCTAGTAATATTTTACATCAATAGCAGTCAATATTAATCGTCACCTTAATTCAGTCTCATCTGAAAGTTGTAAATTCTTGGTTCTCTTCACAAACCCTGGCTAACAAGTTGAATTAGCAATACAAAATTGGGTTTTATTATTTATTCACTAAATACCTAACTATACACACGGAATTACATATAAACATAATGACTCATACCTTGATTACAAATTACGTCATAAAGGAAAACATCCCTAGCGGGCGGAACAGATATGACAGCTGGTTACATAAAAGAAAAGGGACTGGGTTTGAGTGAAAGAGCGGAAGACTGAGGAACAAAGGGAGAAGCTGTGCTATCGTAAATACATTATCTTATGCATTCTAAATTACCGCCCATTTGGAAAAGGAAAATACAATAAATATTTACTCTGAGCTGCGCATCTGTAGGTTGGTGGTAGATGGAAGGCCGTGTTGCCCAACCGAGTCCTTTGTCCTTTGAAGAATGTCTCTGGTGGTAATTTGGATACGTTGTAGTAATATCGTTGTGTGGTAGATGGGATACTCTGTCTGTTCTTTTCTAGCCCACGTTTGCAGCTGCTGTTGCTAACTCAATGGCTAGGAGGGATCACTTCTTTAGTGAATAAGAGTTCAAATTTCATACCATTCGCAAACAAAGCTCACGCTGAGGTTGGCTTAGTTCTGCAGTTGACATGTTAGTCCTTTTAACGCAGAGGCTGCAGACCTCACGTACTTGGAACAGGAGGTTCAATTTTCGTCAAGGCTTTATATAGTGGCGCGAGAAGGGTGTGTTTGAAAAGTTTTATAACCAATTTTTCTTCACAGGGGCGGGCCACTGATTGAGCAGAGCCCTAACCAAAATTACATTTCATCTCTTCACCAATAATTTTATTTTCAAACATTTAATTGGACAACAATTCCATGTGACTCCAATAACTACAATGTGCAGACTTTCCACTGTAGAGTTTATGTCATCTTATCATTGATGAGAATGTCCTAGATGACAACCGAACTGACATCATATTCATTAAGTGTTGCAGTCATTTCAGTCACTATGGAAGCTGACGTGTTTAGTGTTGAGTCACCCGCATATATAGACACACTGGCTTTACTCAAAGCCAGTGGCATGTGGTTAGTAAAGATTAAACAAATTAAGGGGAATAGAAAGCTGCCCTGGGGAATTCCTGATTCTACCTATTTTGTTGGAAAAGCTTCCATTAAAGAACACCCTCTGTATTCTGTTAGACAGGTAACTCTTTATCCACATTATAGCAGGGGGTGTAAAGCCATAACCCAGAAGTTTTTTCCAGCAACAGACTATGATTGATAATGTCAAAAGCCGCACTGAAGTCTAACAAAACAGCCACCACAATCATTTTATCATCAAATTCTCTCAGCCAATCAACAGTAATTTGTGTAAGTGCTGTGCATGTGGAACATCCTTTCCTATAAGTGTGCTGAAAGTCTGTTGTCAATTTGTTTATTGCAAAATAGCATTTTATCTGGTCAAAGACAATTTTTCCCAAAAGTTTACAAAAGACTGGTAACAGGCTGATCGGTCGGCTATTTGAACAAGTTGTCATGACGTTGGCCTGGGGGTAGGTTCATGACAGTCATAAATACCTCACCCCCCTTTCCCCTCTCTCTCTACCCTACTGATGTGACATTTGAAAATCCTTTGGTTAACATAGAGATTCTGGGAACATCAGAAGGTGGGGGGAAATGAACTATATTCTGGTAATCCGACCAGTTGAACATATGCGGTGGTACTTAACAGCACTATCAATAAGGCAGATCATACAGGCCCTAGTCTTGTCGCACCTGGACTTATGTTCAGGTGTGTGGTCAGGTGCCACAAATGCGACTTGTGGAAAATTGCAATTGGCTCAGAATAGGGAAGCACGCATTTGTGAGAGAAGTATTGACATGTTGTGAGTGCACCGAGCATAAGCACAGACACATGCATACAAACACACAATAAAATACACACTACATACACACATACACTTGGAATTTTGTGTTGTAGATATGTAGTAGTAGAGTAAGGGCCTGAGGGCACACACTTAATATCTTGTGAAATATGTTGTGAATGTATTGTGATGTTTAAAAAAAGTATAACTGCCTTATTTTTTAGCAGTTTCTACCTTGGCAGGAACTAATGGGGATCGATAATAAAGACATACAAATACTCTTCGGAAAACGACAAATAATAGCACACTTGGAGTTTGCTGAAAGGCACCTAAAGGACTCTCAGACCATGAGAAACGAGTCTCTGGTCTGATGAAAACAAGATTGAACTCTTTGGCCTGAGTGCTAAGCGTCACGTCTGGAGGAAACCTGGCACTATCCATACGGTGAAGTATGGTGGTGGCATACTCATGCTGTGGGGATGTTTTTCAGTGGCAGGGACTGGGAGACTAGTCAGGATCGAGGGACAGATGAACGGAGAAAGGTACAGAGAGATCCTTGATGAAAACCGTCTCCAGAGCGCTCAGGACCTCAGACTGGGTTTATGCTTCATCTTCCAATGGGACAACGACCCTAAGCACATATCCAAGATTATGCAGGAGTGGCTTCAGTACAAGTCTCTGAATGTCCTTGAGTGGCCCAGCCAGAGCCCTGATTTGAACCCGATCGAACATTTCTGGAGAGACCTGAAATTAGCTGTGCAGCAACACTCCCCATCCAACCTGAAAGAGCTTGAGGGGATCTGCAGAGAATAAACTCCCCAAATACTGTTGTGCCAAGCTTTTAGTGTCATACCAAGACACCTCGAGGCTGTAATCACTGCCAAAGATGCTGTTGTTCCATGCTGTTGTTCCCTGCTGTTGTTCCCTGCTGTTCTTCCCTGCTTCTGTTTCCTGTTGTTGTTCCCTGATGTTGTTCCCTGCTCTTGTTTCCTGTTATTGTTCCCTGATATTGTTCCCTGCTGTTGTTCCATGCTGTTGTTCCATGCTGTTATTCCCTGCTGTTGTTTCGTGTTGTTGTTTCCTGTTGTTGTTCCCTGATGTTGTTCCCTGCTGTTGTTCCATGCTGTTGTTTCGTGTTGTTGTTCCCTGCTGTTGTTCCATTCTGTTATTCCCTGCTGTTGTTTCCTGTTGTTGTTCCCTGATGTTGTTCCCTGCTGTTGTTTCCTGCTGTTGTTCCCTGATGTTGTTCCCTGTTGTTGTTCCATGCTGTTGTTTCCTGCTGTTGTTCCATGCTGTTGTTCCCTGCTGTTTTTTCCTGCTGTTGTTTCCTGCTGTTGATCCCTGATGTTGTTCCATGCTGTTGTTCCCTGCTGTTTTTTTCCTGCTGTTGTTTCCTGCTGTTGTTCCCTGATGTTGTTCCCTGATGTTGTTCCCTGTTGTTGTTCCATGCTGTTGTTTCCTGCTGTTGTTCCATGCTGTTGTTCCCTGCTGTTTTTTCCTGCTGTTGTTTCCTGCTGTTGATCCCTGATGTTGTTCCCTGCTGTTTTTTCCTGCTGTTGTTTCCTGCTGTTGATCCCTGATGTTATTCCCTGCTGTTGTTTCCTGCTGTTTTTTCCTGCTGTTGTTCCATGCTGTTGTTTCCTGCTGTTTTTTCCTGCTGTTGTTCCATGCTGTTATTCCCTGCTGTTGTTCCATGCTGTTGTTCCCTGCTGTTTTTTCCTGCTGTTGTTCCATGCTGTTGTTTCCTGATGTTGTTCCATGCTGTTGTTTCCTGCTGTTGTTCCATGCTGTTATTCCCTGCTGTTGTTCCATGCTGTTGTTCCCTGCTGTTTTTTCCTGCTGTTGTTCCATGCTGTTGTTTCCTGATGTTGTTCCATGCTGTTGTTTCCTGCTGTTGTTCCATGCTGTTATTCCCTGCTGTTGTTCCATGCTGTTGTTTCCTGCTGTTGTTTCCTAATGTTGTTAACTAACACTAACTACTACTACTTCTACCTAGCAGTAGTAGGTAGTGTTAGGTAGAAGTTGTAGTAGTTAGTGTTAGGTAGTAGTAGTAGTATTAAATAGTGTTAGGTAGTAGTAGTAGTATAAAATAGTGTTAGGTAGTAGTAGTAGTAGTAGCAGCTAGTGTTAGGTAGTAGTAGTAGTAGTAGTAGTAGTAGTAGGTAGTGTTAGGTAGTTGTAGTAGTAGGTAGTGTTAGGTAGTTGTAGTAGTAGTAGTAGCAGCTAGTGTTAGGTAGTAGTAGTAGTAGTAGTAGTAGTAGTAGTAGTAGTAGTAGGTAGTGTTAGGTAGTAGTAGTAGTAGGTAGTGTTAGGTAGTTGTAGTAGTAGTAGTAGCAGCTAGTGTTAGGTAGTAGTAGTAGTAGTAGTAGTAGTAGCTAGTGTTAGGTAGTTGTAGTAGTAGGTAGTGTTAGGTAGTTGTAGTAGTAGTAGTAGCAGTTAGTGTTAGGTAGTAGTAGTAGTAGTAGTAGTAGTAGGTAGTGTTAGGTAGTTGTAGTAGTAGGTAGTGTTAGGTAGTTGTAGTAGTAGTAGTAGCAGATAGTGTTAGGTAGTAGTAGTAGTAGTAGGTAGTGTTAGGTAGTAGTAGTAGTAGGTAGTGTTAGGTAGTTGTAGTAGTAGCAGTAGCAGCTAGTGTTAGGTAGTAGTAGTAGTAGTAGTAGTAGTAGTAGGTAGTGTTAGGTAGTTGTAGTAGTAGGTAGTGTTAGGTAGTTGTAGTAGTAGTAGTAGCAGCTAGTGTTGGTATATGCCAGGTGAGATGGAGCCATGAGAGTGTTCATATGAGATACTGTATGACTAGCTGCAGCTTATTTTTTGACCATATTGAGGTCATTGAACTAGCTTGGTTGTGCTTTCAATATCGCAGTGGACAAAGCCCTTAAGTAAACTGGAATAATATAGGTGTTGACATGGTGGCAGAGCTCAAACAGTAGAAAAGGTAATGCTGCTCAGCTCTGGTGAGTTCCTGCCCAAGTCAAGCACTGCTAGTAGTAGAATTAATAGCTGTTGTTGGGTGGTAGTAGTACAAGTCAAATCAAATCAAATCAAATTTTATTTGTCACATACACATGGTTAGCAGATGTTAATGCGAGTGTAGCGAAATGCTTGTGCTTCTAGTTCTGACAATGCAGTAATAACGAACAAGTAATCTAACTAACAATTCCAAAAAACTACTGTCTTATACACAGTGTAAGGGGATAAAGAATATGTACATAAGGGTATATGAATGAGTGATGGTACAGAGCAGCATAGGCAAGATACAGTAGATGATATCGAGTACAGTATATACATATGAGATGAGTATGTAAACCAAGTGGCATAGTTAAAGTGGCTAGTGATACATGTATTACATAAGGATGCAGTCGATGATATAGAGTACAGTATATACGTATGCATATGAGATGAATAATGTAGGGTAAGTAACATTATATAAGGTAACATTGTTTAAAGTGGCTAGTGATATATTTACATAATTTCCCATCAATTCCCATTATTAAAGTGGCTGGAGTTGAGTCAGTGTCATTGACAGTGTGTTGGCAGCAGCCACTCAATGTTAGTGGTGGCTGTTTAACAGTCTGATGGCCTTGAGATGGAAGCTGTTTTTCAGTCTCTCGGTCCCAGCTTTGATGCACCTGTACTGACCTCGCCTTCTGGATGACAGCGGGGTGAACAGGCAGTGGCTCGGGTGGTTGATGTCCTTGATGATCTTTATGGCCTTCCTGTAGCATCGGGTGGTGTAGGTGTCCTGGAGGGCAGGTAGTTTGCCCCCGGTGATGCGTTGTGCAGACCTCACTACCCTCTGGAGAGCCTTACGGTTGAGGGCGGTGCAGTTGCCATACCAGGCGGTGATACAGCCCGCCAGGATGCTCTCGTTTGTGCATCTGTAGAAGTTTGTGAGTGCTTTTGGTGACAAGCCGAATTTCTTCAGCCTCCTGAGGTTGAAGAGGCGCTGCTGCGCCTTCTTCACGATGCTGTCTGTGTGAGTGGACCAATTCAGTTTGTCTGTGATGTGTATGCCGAGGAACTTAAAACTTGCTACCCTCTCCACTACTGTTCCATCGATGTGGATGGGGGTGTTCCCTCTGCTGTTTCCTGAAGTCCACAATCATCTCCTTAGTTTTGTTGACGTTGAGTGTGAGGTTATTTTCCTGACACCACACTCCGAGGGCCCTCACCTCCTCCCTGTAGGCCGTCTCGTCGTTGTTGGTAATCAAGCCTACCACTGTTGTGTCGTCCGCAAACTTGATGATTGAGTTGGAGGCGTGCGTGGCCACGCAGTCGTGGGTGAACAGGGAGTACAGGAGAGGGCTCAGAACGCACCCTTGTGGGGCCCCAGTGTTGAGGATCAGGGGGGTCGAGACCCAGGGTCTCGAGCTTGATGACGAGCTTGGAGGGTACTATGGTGTTGAATGCCGAGCTGTAGTCGATGAACAGCATTCTCACATAGGTATTCCTCTTGTCCAGATGGGTTAGGGCAGTGTGCAGTGTGGTTGAGATTGCAATGTCTGTGGACCTATTTGGGCGGTAAGCAAATTGGAGTGGGTCTAGGGTGTCAGGTAGGGTGGAGGTGATATGGTCCTTGACTAGTCTCTCAAAGCACTTCATGATGACGGATGTGAGTGCTACGGGGCGGTAGTCGCAAGTAGTAGGCAGTATCAGCTAGTGTTCGGTAGTAGTATAAGTATTAGATGTAGTAGTAGTAGTAGTAGTAGTAGTAGTAGCTAGTGTTAGATGGTAGCAGTAGTTATAGTAGTAGCATAGTAAAACAATTCTAATCATGCTTTCTGTCACTTTCTTGTTTCCCTTCTTTGTGATCAACTCTGCTACTGAGAGAGCAGTGGCTGTGAACTAGGTGATCTTATAGAGACTTGTTTGGAAGGCATCACTGCTGCTGTTCTTAGACTCCTGCTGGCAGGCTGAGGCGACAGGCTGCGTTCCATTTTCCACACAGGCAAGATTACTCTCAAGGAGTGAGATTAAAGCGCCTTCTCTGTGAGTTGGAATGAGGTTTCTTTTGATGAATCGCACACACACGCACACACACACACACACACACGCACGCACACACACGCACGCACACACACACACACACACACACACGCACGCACGCACGCACACACACACACACACACACACACACACACACACACACACACACACACACACACACACACACACACACACACACGTACAGTGCATTCAGAAAGTATTCACACTCCTTGACTTTTTCCACATTTTGTTATGTTACAGCCTTATTCTAAAATGGATTAAATATTTTTTTTCTCAGCATTCTAAACACATGCCGCATAATGACAAAGTGAAAACACAGAAATACCTTATTTATGTAATTATTCAGACCCTTTGCTATGAGACTCGAAACTGACCTCGGTTGCCTCATGTTTCCATTGATTATCCTTGAGATGTTTCTACAACTTGATTGGAGTTCACCTGTGGTAAATTCAATTGATTGGACATGATTTAGAAGGGCACACACCTGTCTATATAAGGTCCCACAATTGACAATGCATGTCAGAGCAAAAACCAAGCCATGAGGTCGAAGGAATTGTCCGTAGAGCTCCAAGACAGGATAGTGTCGAGGCACAGATCTGGCGAATTGTACCAAAAAATGTCTGCAGCATTGAAGGACCCCAAGATCACAATGGCCTCAATCATTCTTAAACGGAAGAAATGTGGCTCTTCCTAGAGCTGGCTGCCCGTCCAAACTGAGCAATCGGGGGAGTAGGGCCTTGGTCAGGGAGGTGACCAAGAACGCAATGGTCACTCTGACAGAGCTCTAGAGTTCCTCTTTGGAGATGGGTTTACCTTTACAGAAGGACAACCATCTCTGCAGCACTCCACCAATCAGGCTTTCATGGTAGAGTGGTCAGATGGAAGCCACTCCTTAGTAAAAGGCATATGATAGCATGCTTGGAGTTTGCCAAAAGGCATCTAAAGACTCAGACCATGAGAAACAAGATTCTCTGGTCTGATGAAACAATGATTGAACTCTTTCCCTACGGTGAAGCATAGAGGTGGCAGCATCATGCTGTGGGGATATTTATCAGTGGCAGGGACTGGAAGACTAGTCAGGATCGAGGCAAAGATTAACAGAGCAAAGTACAGAAAGATCCTTCACAAAAACCTGCTCAAGAGCATGACCTCAGACTGGGGTGAAGGTTCACCTTCCAACTGGACAACGTCCCTAAGCACACAGTCTGGCTTGATTCCAGGCTGAATCACAACCGGCCGTGAATATGAGTCCCATTTGGCAGTGCACAATTGGGCCAGTGACATTCGGGTTAGGCTTTGGCCGGGGTAGGCCGTCATTGTAAATAAGAATTTGTTCTTAACCTTTCTGGGAACGGGGGCAGTATTGAGTGGTTTAGATGATTAAGGTTCCCTATGTAAACTGCCTGTTACTCAGGCCCAGAAGCTAAGATATGCATATGCATGGTACCAGATAGACTCTAAAGTTTCCAAAACTGTTCAAAGAATGTCTGTGAGTATTAACAGAACCGATATGGCAGGCGAAAACCTGAGGAAAAATCCATCCAGGAAATGCTATTATTTTGAAATGGCTGTTTTTCCAATGAAAGCCTATCCACCATACAAAGACTTATGACCCAGTTCACGATCCCTATGGCTTCCACTACGTGTGGCCAGTCATAGGCATTGTTTCAGGCTTTTACTCTGAAAAATGAGGGAGAAACACCACTTTAAATGAGTGGACAGTGGACATTTCCAGAGATGTTTGCTGCGAGTGACCGGGAGGGCGCATTCTTGTTTTTCCTTTTCTATTGACGGAGACATTGTCCGGTTGAAATATTATTGATTATTTATGACAAAAACAACCTGAGGATCGATTATAAACATCGTTTGACATGTTTCTACAAACTTTTATGGTACTTTTTGGATTTATTTGTCTACCTGCTGTGACCACACTTTGTGCCAATTGATTACTGAACAAAACGCACCAACAAAACTGAGGTTTTGGACATAAAGAGGGACTTTATCGAACAAAACAAACATTTATTGTGTAACATGGAGTCTTGTGAGTGCAACCATATGAATATCATCAATGGTAAGTGATTAATTTTATCGCTATTTCTGACTTTGTGACTTCTCTACTTGGCTGGTAACTGTATGTAATGTTTTGTAGGCTAGGCGCTGTCCTCAGATAATGGTATGGTATGCTTTCGCTGTAAAGCCTTTTTGAATTCTGACACTGTGGTTGGATTAACAAGACATTTAATTAAGCTGATGTATAACACTTGTATCTTTTACGTATGTTTATTATGAGAATTTCTGTTTTGTTGAGTTTCACGCTCTGCAATTTTACCGGGTGTTGTTTGAGACAGTGGATTACCGAACAAAAAGCGCTAACAAATCTGAGGTTTTTGGATATAAAGAGGGACTTTATCAAACAAAATGAACATTTATTGGGTCACTGGGAGTATTGTGAGTGCAACCATTTGAAGATCATCAAAGGTAAGTGATTAATTTTATCGCTATTTCTGACTTTTGTTACTCTTCTACTTGGCTGGTGTCACAGACGTCGTCGTGGAAATGACTGGACCAAGGTTGCAGCGTGGTAAGCGTACATTTATTTTTATTTAAATGAAAGTCGGCAACAAAACAAGGAAATGACCGTGAAGCTTACGAGGGCTATAGTGCCCCGAACAAAGATAACTTCCCACCAAGACAAAAGGGAAAAAGGCTGCCTAAGTATGATTCCCAATCAGAGACAAATAGAGACATAAAAAGGCTCTCTGAGGTCAGGGCGTGACAAAGGTGCGGACTCTGGCCACAAAACCTGAACCTATAGGAAAGGGTCCGGGTTGGCATCTATCCGCTGTGGCGGCTCTGGTGCGGGACGTAGACCCCGCTCCACCTCTAGCTCACCCCACTTTGGGGGCGCCTCTGGTGCGGGGACCCTCGTCGCTGACCCCGGACTGGGAACCCTCGTTTCGGGCCCCGGACTGGGGACCCTCGTTGCGTGCCCCGGACTGGGGGCCCTCGTTGCGGGCCCCGGACTGGGGACCCTCGCTGCGGGCCCCGGACTGGGAACCCTCGTTGCGGGCCCTGGACTGGGAACCCTCGTTGCGGGCCCCGGACTGGGGACCCTCGTTGCGGGCCCCCGACTGGGGACCCTCGCTGGGGGCTCCGGACTGGAGACTGTCGCTGGAGGCTCCGGACTGGGGCCCGTCGCTGGAGGCTCCGGATTGGAGCCCGTCGCTGGAGGCTCCGGACTAGAGGCCGTCGCTAGAGGCTCCAGACTGGAGGCCGTCGTTGGAGGCTTCATGCCATGACTCGTTGCTGGAGGCTCCGGACTGGAGCCCGTCGCTGGAGGCTCCGGATTAGAGCCCGTCGCTGGAGGCTCCGGACTGGAGACCGTCGCTGGAGGCTCCGGACTGGAGCCTGTTGCTGGAGGCTCCGGATTGGAGCCCGCCGCTGGAGGCTCCGGACTGGAGGCTGTCACTGGAGGCTTCGTGCCATGGATCATCACTGGAGGCTTCCTGCCATGGATCATCACTGGAGGCTTCTTGCCATGGATCATCACTGGAGGCTTCGTGCCATCGATCATCACTGGAGGCTTCCTGCCATGGATCATCACTGGAGGCTTCTTGCCATGGATCATCACTGGAGGCTTCTTGCCATGGATCATCACTGGAGGCTCCTTGCCATGGATCATCACTGGAGTGAGGAGACATATGGGTAGCCTGGTGCGTGGAGCTGCCACAGTGCTTATCAAGCTGGGGAGACACACAGGAGGCCTGGTTCTGGGAGCAGGAACCGGATACACTGGGCCGTGGAGGCGCACTGGAGGTCTCGAGTGTAGAGCCTGCACAACCCGTCCTGGCTGCATGGTTATCTTCGCCCTGCAAATGCGGGGCGCTGGCACAGGACGCACTGGGCTGTGCAGACGCACCGGAGACACAGTGCGCCGAGCCGGCGCAGGATATCCTTGGCCAAAGAGACGCCCTGGAGACCATGCGCGCTGAGCTGGCACCATCCATCCTGGCTGGATGCTCACCCTAGCCCGGCAGATGAGGGAGCTGGGATGAAGCGCACCGGGCTAAGAACGCGTACTGGAGACACCGTGCACTCCACCGCATAATATGGTGCCTGAGCACGGGGAGTTGGCTCAGGTCTCCAACCTGACCCTCCCACACTCCCCATGTGCCACCCCCCACTTTGGGAGGGGGCGAGCTGCCTCTCGGGCTTCCTTGCCAGCCGTGTTCCCTCAAAGCTGGGACCGAGAGACTGAAAAACAGCTTCTATCTCAAGGCCATCAGACTGTTAAACAGCCACCACTAACATTGAGTGGCTGCTGCCAACACACTGACACTGACACTGACTCAACTCCAGCCACTTTAATAATGGGAATTGATGGGAAATGATGTAAATATATCACTAGCCACTTTAAACAATGCTACCTTATATAATGTTACTTACCCTACATTATTCATCTCATATGCATACGTATATACTGTACTCTATATCATCGACTGCATCCTTATGTAATACATGTATCACTAGCCACTTTAACTATGCCACTTTGTTTACATACTCATCTCATATGTATATACTGTACTCGATACCATCTACTTTATCTTGCCTATGCTGCTCTGTACCATCACCCATTCATATATCCTTATGTACATATTCTTTATCCCCTTACACTGTGTATAAGACAGTAGTTTTGGAATTGTAAGTTAGATTACTTGTTGGTTATTACTGCATTGTCGGAACTAGAAGCACAAGCATTTCGCTACACTCGCATTAACATCTGCTAACCATGTGTATGTGACAAATAAAATTTGATTTGATTTGATTTGATAGATTGGTGGAAATCTGTCCTTTTGTCTGATAAGATCAAATTTGAGATTTTTGGTTCCAACCGCTGTCTTTGTGAGACGCAGAGTAGGTGAACAGATGTTATCTGCATGTGTAGTTCCCACCGTGAGGAATGGAGGAGTGATGGTGTGGGGATACTTTGCTGGTGACACTTATTTTGAATTCAAGGCACACTTATCCAGCATGTCTACCACAACATTCTGCAGCGATACGCCATCCCATCTGGTTTGCACTTAATGGGACAATTGTTTGTTTTTCAACAGGACAATGACCCAACACATCTCCAGGCTGTGCAAGGGCTATTTGACCAAAAAGGAGGGTGATGGAGTGCTGCATCAGATGACCTCGCCTCCACAATCACCCGATCTCAACCCAATTTAGATATTTTGGGATGAGTTGGATCGCAGAGTGAAGGAAAAGCAGCCAACAAGTGCTCAGCATATGTGGGAACTCCTTCAAGACTGTTGGAAAAGCATTGCAGGTGAAGCTGGTTGAGAGAATGTCAAGAGTGTTCAAAAATTTAATCAAGGCAATGGGTGGCTATTTTGCAGAATCTCAAATATAAAATATATTTAGATTTGTTTAAAATTTGATTCCATATTTGTTATTTCATACTTTTGATGTGTTCGCTATTATTCTACAATGTAGAAATATAGTACAAGTAAATGGAAATCCATATTGCAGAAACTTGAAGCGATGAATAACCCTGTACCTTTGATATCACTGGGATTTGCTCTCCTATTTGCATTTTCCATACAGCTCCATTACAACTTGTTGTCTGTTCTTTACTTCCCAACACTTAACTTCACTACCTGTGAACTGCTCTCACATTACCGAAGTGTCAAAACAGGTCATATTCTGTAGGATCATGTTGTTGTCTAGTGTCTGCTAGTTGACTGTGCTTTTCTTGCATTTGTTTTCCAGAAGTGGCCACCTGAATGGGTACAATAAAATGGTATTATGTTGTTGTGAGTTGACTGTGTTTGGCTTACATTAGTATTCTTGTGGAGAACAGCTCAATGAGTGAAATTCCCATAAGGAAAAGCCAACAACTAAACCCCCTGGTAAGACTCATCACACTCCTGTCTCCTCATGGCGGGTACCTATCAGGGCAGATAACACTAATTAATTTATAGCGGGCTGACTGCTGTCCTACCAACAAACAGCAATGTTGAGTCCCTAAAGTGTGTGTGTTTGCTGAATATGCAAACAGCTGCCTAACTGTCTTGTTGTTGTTGTTTCAAACCCACGGGACAGGGTGTGGACAGGGTGGGGGTAAGGATGGGGTGGGGTTTGATGACGGGGTGGTGAATGAGGACGGGGTGGTGGATGAGGACAGGGTGGGGGTTGACAACAGGGTGGGGCTTGAGGATGGGGGTTGAGGACAGGTTGGTGGTTGGTGGTTGAGTACGGGGTTGTGGTTGAGGACAGGGAGCCTTCAACCAAAATGTGGCTTTCACATTTAACCTCTGAATCAGAGAGATGCGGGGTGCTGCCTTTATCGATATCGGTGTCTGGGGAGCTGTTGCATGGGGGCTGTTGCCTTAATCGACATCCATGTCATCAATGCCCGGTGAGCAGTTGTTGTTAGGGGTTAACTGCCTTTCTCAGGGCCAGAACAACCCATTTTTACCTTTTTACCTCTGGGATTCGATCCAGCAACCTTTCAGTTACTGGCCCAACACTCCTACCTGTCAGACTACCTACCGCACCAGTGAGAGGGAGGGAGAGAGAGATGGAGGGAGGGAGAAAGGTAGAGAGAGAGAGATGGAGGGAGAGAGAAAGACAGAGAGTGAGAGCGAGAGAGAGACAGAGAATGAGATGAGAGAGAGAAAAGATATTTGACAGAGAGTGACGAGAGAGAGAGAGAGATGAAGAGAGCTACAGAGAGAGAGAGAGAGAGAGAGAGAGAGAGAGAGAGAGAGATAAAGAGAGCTACAGAGAGAGAGAAAGAAAAGCGAAAGAGAAAGATTCATCTCTCACCAGGGTGGAAGATGGAAAACCTATTAAAGATTAAGTTCCAGCATGTCCTCAGTAAATGGGGTGAATGACCTGCTGCTGAACACACCTGGGTTCAGATACTACTGGAAATGTTTCAAATGCTTTGAGAGTTTGCTCCAGCCTGCCTAGAGTCCCATAGGCTGAGGTTAGCTATTTACAACTATTCTCTTGGTTCCATTAAGCCATGCAAGCTTAATCAAGCACAGATACAGTAGTTGAAATTATTTGGAATAGTATTTGAATTTAGGTCTGCTACCCAGTGGTTGCCATGTTGGCAATGGGTTTCATCACGATCAATAATCGCAATGTGGGAAATTGAAGCTGCAGTAACACAATTTATAGTTGGGATGGAAAGAGATGTATGATTATATGCATTACATTTAAAGTTGAATCAAAGGTATGGATCAGTACCTCACAGAAACAGAACACAGAATATAATCTGTCTACTTGTATGTGAATTGATCTGGATTCTAAATAAATAAATAAATATGACCAGACATTTTGTGTTATGAATTTGAATCTGCCATCATACCACAACAAAACACAGAATACAATCTGTTTACTTGTGTGCATTTTTATTTCCATAATAAATACAATATGCCCATACATTTTTATAAAGCTGAATCTGAAATCTTGAAGACATATCAGTACTATTGTGTACATATTGACGTGGATAACAAAATAAATATGTACCCATAAATCTGATTCAGAATGTCTTTGAAAACAAAAGGTAATCTGGCAGGTCTGGGAGGCAACAGCAGGTCTGTGCCAATGCATGTACAGAATACATTATTGTGCTCCATTTTGTTGCCTTGCCTGTGTGTGTGCGTGTGTGTCTGTGTGAGTGCGTGCGTGTGAGCTTGTGTGGTGTGTGTGCATGTGTGTGTGCATGTGTATGTGCCTTAAACTGTTAGGCTAAATTAATGTGTGTGTGTGTGTGTGTGTGTGTGTGTGTGTGTGTGTGTGTGTGTGTGTGTGTGTGTGTGTGTGTGTGTGTGTGTGTGTGTGTGTGTGTGTGTGTGTGTGTGTGTGTGTGTGTGTGTGTGCGCGTATGTGCCTTACACTGTTAGGCTTAACACATAACCAGGCAGGGTGTTACTGATTACATCTGATCTGATATAAACAAAAAAGATACTGTAATCTGTTAAATTACCAGCAAAAATATTGTGATTAATTACGGATACTTTTACAGATTACAGATACATTGAAAAAACTAGATGATTACATATTGGATTACTTTTAATTCAGAAAGGATGTTTGCAAAAAATACTCTATGACACCTTTCTGTTTTCTCAATGATATTTAATTCAGCATTCAAACAAGGTGCAAGTTAATAAAGTTTGTTCCACCTGAGGGAATCTGACAACAAGTCATAGACCACTATGACACACCAAATATGTTTGATGGATCCTTTTTGTCTTCTTCTAATGCCTGTTAAACACTTCTGCGAGCAGGCCTTTCTAATTGACCTGGCCCGGGTATCCTGGAAGGATATTGACCTCATCCAGTCAGTTGAGGACGCCTGGTCATTCTTTAAAAGTAACTTCCACACCATCTTAGATAAGCATGCCCCGTTCAAAGAATGCAGAACTAAGAACAGATATAGCCCCTGGTTCACTCCAGACCTGACTGCCCTCGACCAGCACAAAAACATCCTGTGGCGGACTGCAATAGCATCGAATAGTCCCCGCGACATGCAACTGTTCAGGGAAGTCAGGAACCAATACACGCAGTCAGTCAGGAAAGCAAAGAGTAGCTTTTTCAGGCAGAAATTTGCATCCTGTAGCTCTAACTCCAAAATATTCTGGGACAAGTCTATGGAGAACAAGAGCACCTCCTCCCAGCTGCCCACTGCACTGAGGCTAGGTAACACGGTCACCACCGATAAATCCATGATAATCGAAAACTTCAACAAGCATTTCTCAATGGCTGGCCATGCCTTCCTCCTGGCTGCTCCGACCTCGGCCCACAGCTCCGCCCCACCCCGCAGCTACTCGCCCAAGCCTCCCCAGCTTCTCCTTTACCCAAATCCAGATAGCAGATGTTCTGAAAGAACAAAACCTGGACCCATACAAAACCTGGACCCATACAAATCAGCTGGGCTCGACAATCTGGACCATCTATTTCTGAAACTATCCGCCTCCATTGTCACAGCCCCTATTACCAGCCTGTTCAACCTCTCTTTCGTATCGTCTGAGATCCCTAAGGATTGGAAGGCTGCCGCGGTCATCCCCCTCTTCAAAGGGGGAGACACCCTGGACCCAAACTGTTACAGACCTATATCCATCCTGCCCTGCCTATCTAAGGTCTTCGACAGCCAAGTTAATAAACAGGTCACTGACCATCTCGAATCCCACCGTACCTTCTCCGCTGTGCAATCCGGTTTCCGAGCCGGTCACGGGTGCACCTCAGCCACGCTCAAGGTACTAAACGATATCATAACCACCATTGATAAAAGACAGTACTGTGCAGCCGTCTTCATCGACCTGGCCAAGGCTTTCGACTCTGTCAAGCACCATATTCTTATCGGCAGACTCAGTAGCCTCGGTTTTTCTAATGACTGCCTTGCCTGGTTCACCAACTACTTTGCAGATAGAGTTCAATGTGTCAAATCGGAGGGCATGCTGTCCGGTCCTCTGGCAGTCTCTCTGGGGGTACCACAGGATTCAATTCTCAGGCCGACTCTTTTCTAAGTGTATATCATTGATGTTGCTCTTGCTGAGGGCGATTCCCTGATACACCTCTACGCAGACGATACCATTCTGTATACTTCTGGCCCTTCCTTGGACACTGTGCTATCTAACCTCCAAATGAGCTTCAATGCCATACAACATTCCTTCCGTGGCCTCCAACTACACTTAAATGCTTGTAAAACCAAATGCATGCCTTCCAACCGTTCGCTGCCCGCACCCGCCCGCCCGACTAGCATCACCACCCTGGACGGTTCCAACTGAGAATATGTGGACATCTTTAAATACCTAGGTGTCTGGCTAGACTGTAAACTCTCCTTCCAGACTCATATTAAACATCTCAAATCCAAAATCAAAGCTAGAATTGGCCTTCTATTTCGCAACAAAGCCTCCTTCACTTACGCCGCCAAACTTGCAATAGTAAAACTGACTATCCTACCGATCCTCGACTTCGGCGATGTCATCTACAAAATAGTTTCCAATACTCTACTCAGCAAACTAGATGCAGTTTATCATAGTGCCATCCGTTTTGTTACTAAAACACCTTATACCACCCACCACTGTGACCAGTATGCTCTAGTCGGCTGGCCCTCACTACATATTCGTCGCCAGACCCACTGGCTCCAGGTCATCTATGAGTCCATGCTAGGTAAAACTCTGCCTTATCTCAGTTCACTGGTCACGATAACAAGACCCACCTGTAGCACGCGCTCCAGCATGTATATCTCACTGATCGTCCCCAAAGCCACACCTCATTCGGCCGCCTTTCCTTCCAGTTCTCTGTTGCCTGTGACTGGAACGAATTGCAAAGTTGGGGACTTTTATTTCCCTCACCAACTTTAAACATCAACTATCTGAGCAGCTAACCGATCGCTGCAGCTGTACAGAGTGCCTCTGTAAATAGCACACCCAATCTACCTACCTCATCCCCATACTGTTTTTATTTTATTTACTTTTCTGCTCTTTTGCACACCAGTATCTGTACTTGTACATCGTCACCTGCTCATTTATCACTCCAGTGTTAATCTGCTAAATTGTAATTATTCGCTCCTATGGCTTTGTTGCGTACCTCCTCATGCCTTTTGCACAGACTGTATATAGACTTTATTTTTTTCTACTGTGTCATTGACAGGTTTATTGTGTTATTGGTTAGTTTATTGTTTACTCAATATGTAACTCTGTGTTGTTGTCTGTGTCACACTCCTTTGCTTTATCTTGGCCAGGTCGCAGTTGCAAATGAGAACTTGTTCTCAACTAGCCTACCTGGTTAAATAAAGGTGAAATAAAATTTAAAAAAAAAATAAAACTGACTAATATACCACTGCTGCCAACTCCAAGCTGACTGACTAATATACCACTGCTGCCAGCTCCAAGCTGACTGACTGACTAATATACCACTGCTGCCAGCTCCAAGCTGACTGACTGACTAATATACCACTGCTGCCAGCTCCAAGCTGACTGACTGACTAATATACCACTGCTGCCAGCTCCAAGCTGACTGACTGACTAATATACCACTGCTGCCAGCTCCAAGCTGACTGACTGACTAATATACCACTGCTGACAGCTCCAAGCTGACTGACTGACTAATATACCACTGCTGCCAGCTCCAAGCTGACTGACTGACTAATATACCACTGCTGCCAGCTCCAAGCTTACTGACTGACTAATATACAACTGCTGCCAGCTCCAAGCTGACTGGCTGACTAATATACCCCTGCTGCCAGCTCCAAGCTGACTGACTGACTAATATACAACTGCTGCCAGCTCCAAGCTAACTGACTGACTAATATACCACTGCTGCCAGGTCCAAGCTGACTGACTCACTAATATACCACTGCTGCCAGCTCCAAGCTTACTGACTGACTAATATACCACTGTTGCCAGCTCCAAGCTGACTGACTGACTAATATACCACTGCTGCCAGCTCCAAGCTTACTGACTGACTAATATACCACTGCTGCCAGCTCCAAGCTGACTGACTGACTAATATACCACTGCTGCCAGCTCATAGCTGACTGACTGACTAATATACCACTGCTGCCAGCTCCAAGCTGACTGACTGACTAATATACCACTGCTGCCAGCTCCAAGCTGACTGACTGACTAATATACCACTGCTGCCAGCTCCAAGCTGACTGACTAATATATCACTGCTGCCAGCTCCAAGCTGACTGACTGACTAATATACCACTGCTGACAGCTCCAAGCTGACCGACTAATATATCACTGCTGCCACCTCCAAGCTGACTGACTAATATATCACTGCTGCCACCTCCAAGCTGACTGACTAATATATCACTGCTGCCAGCTCCAAGCTGACTGACTAATTTACCAATGCTGCCAGCTCATAGCTGCCTGACTAATATACCACTGCTGCCAGCTCATAGCTGCCTGACTAATATACCACTGCTGCCAGCTCATAGCTGCCTGACTAATATACCACTGCTGCCAGCTCATAGCTGCCTGACTAATATACCACTGCTGCCAGCTCATAGCTGACTGACTAATATACCACTGCTGCCAGCTCCAAGCTGACTGACTGACTAATATATCCCTGCTGCCAGCTCCAAGCTGACTGAATAATATACCACTGCTGCCAGCTCCAAGCTGACTGACTAATATACCACTACTGCCAGCTACAAGCTTACTGACTGACTAATATACCACTGCTGCCAGCTCCAAGCTGACTGACTAATATACCACTGCTGCCAGATCCAAGCTGACTGACTAATATACCATTGCTGCCAGCTCATAGCTGCCTGACTAATATACCACTGCTGCCAGCTCATAGCTGCCTGACTAATATACCACTGCTGCCAGCTCATAGCTGACTGACTAATATACCACTGCTGCCAGCTCATAGCTGACTGACTAATATACCACTGCTGCCAGCTCCAAGCTGACTGACTGACTAATATACCACTGCTGCCAGCTCATAGCTGACTGACTAATATACCACTGCTGCCAGCTCCAAGCTAACTGACTGACTAATATACCACTGCTGCCAGCTCCAAGCTGACTGACTGACTAATTTACCACTGCTGCCAGCTCCAAGCTGATTGACTAATATACCACTGCTGCCAGCTCCAAGACTGACTGACTAATATACCACTGCTGCCAGCTCCAAGCTTACTGACTGACTAATATACCACTGCAGCTTCCAGCTCCAAGCTGACTGACTGACTAATATACCACTGCTGCCAGCTCCAAGCTTACTGACTGACTATATATACAACTGCTGCCAGCTCCAAGCTGACTGACTGACTAATATACCACTGCTGCCAGCTCCAAGCTGACTGACTGACTAATATACCACTGCTGCCAGCTCCAAGCTGACTGACTGACTAATATACCACTGCTGCCAGCTCCAAGCTTACTGACTGACTAATATACAACTGCTGCCAGCTCCAAGCTGACTGACTGACTAATATACCCCTGCTGCCAGCTCCAAGCTGACTGACTGACTAATATACACCGCTGCCAGCTCCAAGCTAACTGACTGACTAATATACCCCTGCTGCCAGCTCCAAGCTGTCTGACTGACTAATATACCCCTGCTGCTCCAAGCAGCTCCATACCACTGCTGACTGACTGACTAATATACCACTGCTGCCAGCTCCAGCTAACTGAGCTGACTGACTAATTTACCACTGCTGCCAGCTCCAAGCCCCTGACTAATATACCACTGCTGCCAGCTCCTGACTGACTGACTAATATACCACTGCTGCCAGCTCCAAGCTGACTGACTGACTAATATACCACTGCTGCCAGCTCCAAGCTGACTGACTGACTAATATACCACCACTGCCAGCTCCAAGCTGACTGACTGACTAATATTTAACTGCTGCCAGCTCCAAGCTGACTGACTGACTGATATACTACTGCTGCCAGCTCCAAGCTGACTGACTGACTAATATACCCCTGCTGCCAGCTCCAAGCTGACTGACTGACTGATATACCACCACTGCCAGCTCCAAGCTGACTGACTGACTAATATACAACTGCTGCCAGCTCCAAGCTGACTGACTGACTGATATACCACCACTGCCAGCTCCAAGCTGACTGACTGACTAATATACCACTGCTGACAGCTCCAAGCTGACTGACTGACTGATATACCACTGCTGCCAGCTCCAAGCTGACTGACTGACTAATATACAACTGCTGCCAGCTCCAAGCTGACTGACTGACTGATATACCACCACTGCCAGCTCCAAGCTGACTGACTGACTAATATACCACTGCTGACAGCTCCAAGCTGACTGACTGACTAATATACCCTGCTGCCAGCTCCAAGCTGACTGACTGACTGATATACCTCTGCTGACAGCTCCAAGCTGACTGACTGACTAATATACCCCTGCTGCCAGCTCCAAGCTGACTGACTGACTGATATATACCACCAGCTGCCTGCTCCAAGCTGACTGACTGACTAATATACCACTGCTGCCAGCTCCAAGCTGACTGACTGACTAATATACCCCTGCTGCCAGCTCCAAGCTGACTGACTGACTGATATACCACCTGCCAGCTCCAAGCTGACTGACTGACTAATATACCCCTGCTGCCAGCTCCAAGCTGACTGACTGACTGATATACCACCACTGCCAGCTCCAAGCTGACTGACTGACTAATATACCACTGCTGACAGCTCCAAGCTGACTGACTGACTAATATACCCCTGCTGCCAGCTCCAAGCTGACTGACTGACTGATATACCTCTGCTGACAGCTCCAAGCTGACTGACTGACTAATATACCCCTGCTGCCAGCTCCAAGCTGACTGACTGACTGATATACCACCGCTGCCTGCTCCAAGCTGACTGACTGACTAATATACCACTGCTGACAGCTCCAAGCTGACTGACTGACTAATATACCCCTGCTGCCAGCTCCAAGCTGACTGACTGACTGATATACCTCTGCTGACAGCTCCAAGCTGACTGACTGACTAATATACCCCTGCTGCCAGCTCCAAGCTGACTGACTGACTGATATACCACCGCTGCCTGCATTAAGTTCTCGTTTTTAAAGTCTGGGGCTTCATTTATATAACCGGGGCCTGGTTTATTAAGCCTGGGGGCTCATTGCTAAAGCCCGAGGCCTCATTTCTAAAGCCTGGGGCCTCATTTCTAAAGCCAGTGGCCTCGTTTATAAAGCCTAGGGCCTCATTTATAAAGTCTGGGGCCTCGTTTATAAAGGTTGGGGACTCATTTATAAAGCCTGGGACCTCAATTATAAAGCCTGGGTCCTCATTTATAAGTCCTTTGGCTGTGCAGCCAATTGGTGACAGAAAGAGCAGGCATCATATCCGACCTAGAACCCAGGAGGGTCTTGGAGTCATTTGTCTATGTGCTCTATATCTCTTCACTTAAAAAACCCATGACAACAACAATAATTGTTTAGCTAATCTGTAGTTTTGTTCACTTAAAATGTTCACTTAATGATTTTATCCAATGCACAGTTGTAATTATATGTCCATCTCCTAATTTGCAATGGCAACAAACCCCAAGCTATAAGACTCCTGAACATCTTGTCAAATGGCTACCCAGACTATTCGCATTGCCCCCCCCCCAGACTGAATTCTGTTGAGATGGTGAGAGAGGAAAACGAGGAATATCACACCCCCCTCTTCCTCTGCTCTACCACCATCACCTCCTCTTCATCTGCCCTACCACCATCTCCTCTTCCTCCTCTTCATCTGCCTACAACCACCTCCTCTTCTTCCTCTTTGTCTGCCCCATCACCACCACCTCCTCCTCCTCTTCCTCCTCCTCCTCCTCTTCCTCTAGCCTACTTCCTCCTCCTCTTCCTCCTCCACCCTACCTCCATCTCCTCCTCCTCCTCCTCCTCTACCCTACCTCAATCTCCTCCTCCTCCACTCTACCTCCATCTCCTCTTCCTGGACGGGTCACTGCTTGGCTGACTGGCTGGGAGATGGATAACTCCGTTAGGCATGCCAGACAGGATAGAGCTGCAGTGGCGTGTGTGTGTAACATAGCTGCAGTGACTTGTGTGAGACTGTGACTGCAGCAGTAAACAGGTCTGACCTGAGGCTACGGCACCCTCCCTCTTCTCCTCCAACCCACCTCCTCCTCCTTACCTTCCTCCCCCTCCTCCTCGTCCTCATCATTATCATCCTCCGCTTCCTCTTCTCCTCTCCTCCTGCACCACCGCTCTCTCCCTCCTCACCCTCATCCCTCCTCACTCCTCCTCTCTTCCACCTATTCAGAAACAATGTGCTCTATGCCCACTCCCTGGCTAATAATCATGAATGGCAATGTACAGATGAAGAAACACACACAGTCACACAACCTCCCCTCCTCTTAGCCTGTGTGCCAGGATCTGATGATGAAATTGTTTATTTTTGTCAATGGAATGGGCATGTCATTCTCACATAGTAAATGGTTTGAAAATGCATTAACCATTTTAAATCTGTTATAACACTTGACAATTGGATGTTGACAATTAGTCACTTCTGTGATGTGTTATGACAATTGTAACAATCTGTATGATGGGTGATGATAATTACATTTTATATTTGCATTTTGTTATTTAGCAGACTGTTATCCAGAGTGACTTACAGTTAGTGCATTCATCTTAAGGTAACTCATCCTGGTCTCATAGACTAGACGTAACATAGTACACTACATCCGGGACACTCTAATTAGTATGATATGATACGTTTTCGTTTTGTATAGTTACATAAGACAGAAGGTTATTTTCGCATTGAGTAATGAAGAATATTACTTAACATGAATATCTATCAACCCAAAGGTTGAATCATCATCATGGACACCTTAAGCATTTTAGCTAATTAACAACACTGCAACTACTTACAACGTTTTAGCTACAGTGGCTACTTTGCAACTACTTAGTTAGTTGCAAAGTAACCCTAACCTTAACCCTTTAACCCTAACCTTAACTCCTAACTACTAACTACCCTAGCTAACAGCTACCTAGCTAACATTAGCTACAACACATTGGAATTCATAACATATCATATGAATTGGAATTTGTAAAATATACTAAATGGAATTTAAAGAAAAATACGAGATGCTCTGAGGCCAGGTTGGGTAGATAGGTGTGAACCACATACGTTATCTCCATCATCGTAAGTAAACTACTTGTTCATACTACTACTTGACAAGTGCTTGATTTGAAACGGTCAAAGCACTCTTGTGCACAAACAATTAGTATAGAGTTGCATGTCAATTTGAATAATTATCTTGCATAAATGATTTGAAAGTAAAAATTATTTGAAGGCTTTCTTAATGAGCCTCATCTTATCTTTAGTTTTTTATGCAAAAAAGTGCTGTAGAGGAAGATGATTACATTAATACTGTACTTACTGAGACACTGTAGGAACATGTACTATCATCTTTAGAGTTATAAGACAACCTAGGAACATGTACTATTATCTTTAAAGTTATAAGACAACCTAGGAACATGTACTATTATTTTTAAAGTTATAAGACAACCTAGGAACATGCACTATCATCTTTAGAGTTATAAGAGAACCTAGGAACATGTACTATTATCTTTAAAGTTATAAGACAACCTAGGAACATGTACTATTATCTTTAAAGTTATAAGACAACCTAGGAACATGTACTATCATCTTTAAAGTTATAAGACAACCTAGGAACATGTACTATCATCTTTAAAGTTATAAGACAACCTAGGAACATGTACTATTATCTTTAAAGTTATAAGACAACCTAGTAACATGCACTATCATCTTTAGAGTTATAAGAGAACCTAGGAACTTGTACTATTATCTTTAAAGTTATAAGACAACCTAGGAACATGTACTATTATCTTTAAAGTTATAAGACAACCTAGGAACATGCACTATCATCTTTAGAGTTATAAGAGAACCTAGGAACATGTACTATTATCTTTAAAGTTATAAGACAACCTAGGAACATGTACTATCATCTTTAGAGTTATAAGAGAACCTAGGAACATGTACTATTATCTTTAAAGTTATAAGACAACCTAGGAACATGTACTATTATCTTTAAAGTTATAAGACAACCTAGGAACATGCACTATCATCTTTAGAGTTATAAGAGAACCCAGGAACATGTACTATTATCTTTAAAGTTATAAGACAACCTAGGAACATGTACTATCATCTTTAAAGTTATAAGACAACCTAGGAACATGTACTATCATCTTTAAAGTTATAAGACAACCTAGGAACATGTACTATAATCTTTAGAGTTATAAGACAACCTAGGAACATGTACTATCATCTTTAGAGTTATAAGACAACCTAGGAACATGTACTATTATCTTTAGAGTTATAAGACAACCTAGGAACATGTACTATCATCTTTAGAGTTATAAGACATCCTAGGAACATGTACTATCATCTTTAGAGTTATAAGACAACCTAGGAACATGTACTATCATCTGTAGAGTTATAAGACAACCTAGGAACATGTACAAGCATCTTTACAGTAATAAACAAACTGAGGAACTTACATCTTTACAGTTATAAGACAAACTAGGAAAATGAACTAATATCTTTACAGTAATAAGACAACCTATGAAAATGTACTAACATTTTTACAGTTATAAGACAACCTAGGAACACACTAACCATATCAAATCAAATTTTATTGGTCACATACACATGGTTAGCAGATGTTAACGTGAGTGTAGCGAAATGCTTGTGCTTTTAGTTCCGGACATGGAGTAATATCTAGCAAGTAATCTAACAATTTCACCACAACTACCTTTTACACACACGTGTAAAGTGTCTTAGCTGAATCAGAATTAGTTAGGTAACATTGATAAATAAGATATTTTATTTATTTTATACTTGTCATTAGAATGTATTTTTTTGGACTAAACTGTTGGCAGTTGCATTTTCCTTTCTTCTCTAGGGAAAAGTCACTTGGGGCCCAGAGAGGGGAGAGGTCAGGCTTGTCTTTTACATGTCCGGTAATATGCAGAATATCAGAAAGGGAGAAGTCAGGTTTGACATTTTTTTCTTCATATTTGAATGTCTCTGAAACTATACCTAAACCATGTGAAGGGCTCCACCATGTCTGTACTCCAGTCACTCCCTCCTTTTCCCATTGGGGGGAGGAGTATGGCAGTGTCTGGAACCATTGTATGTCCCCTCTGATGTTGCCCTTCTTTTGACCTAGTATATGACCTAGAGGCTCACTCTCCTCCGTGAGCTTGTCCAGGAGGGGGTGTATTTGAGATGGGAGTATCTATAATTGACAATTGATATGTGCCATTGGATGAGGTAATGTTTTGGCACTTTGAAGTACCAAGAACGAGAAGTAGAACCTCGTCTAAGAGACCAAACTGAACGATAATTTATATCTAATGCTATCTGGCTATGGGATACTCCTTTCTCAAGTAAAAGGCCCTTTGTGAAGTTCCTAAGATCTGTGGTTCGTTGAGAGGGGTGTATCTTGGCTATAAAAGATACTAAGTGTTCTTTTGTAAGCACTCTCAGAATTCAATTATAGATACTGAATTGATCTGAGAGTCACAGGGCTATGGTGAAGCTCATATAATTAAATATTAGGTTTAAATAACTCTGACTGGTGTGTGGTTTGCTCTCTCATCATTTGGTAATACAGGACATTGCCACGACAAAAGGAAGGAATAAGAATATGTACATATAAATATATGGATTAGCGATGGCCGAACGGCAAGATGCAGTAGATGGTATGGAGTACAATATAAACATATGAGATGAGTAATGTAGGGTATGTAAACATTATATAAAGTGACATTGCTAGTGGCTAGTGATACATTTATTCCATCCAATTTTTTATTATTAAAGTGGCTAGAGATTTGTGTCAGTATGTTGGCAGCAGCCACTCAATGTTAGTGATGGCTGTTTAACAGTCTGATGGCCTTGAGATAGAAGCTGTCTTTCAGTCTCTTGGTCCTAGCATTGATGCACCTGTAGTGACCTCGCCTTCTGGATGATAGCGGGGTGAACAGGCAGTGGCTTGGGTGGTTGTTGTCCTTGATGATCTTTTTGGCCTTCCTGTGACATCGGGTGGTGTAGGTGTCCTGGAGAGCAGGTAGTTTGCCCCCGGTGATGCGATGTGCAGACCTCGCTACCCTTTGGAGAGCCTTAACGGTTGTGGGCGGAGCAGTTGCCGTTCCAGGCAGTGATACAGCCCGACATGATGCTCTTAATTGTTCATCGCTAATAGTTTGTGAGTGTTTTGGTGACAAGCCAAATTTCTTCAGCCTCCTGAGGTTGAACAGCGCCTTCTTCACCAAGCTGTCTGTGTGGGTGGACCATTTCAGTTTGTCCTTGATGTGTACACCGAGGAACTCAAAACTTTGCACCTTCTCCACTACTATCCCGTCGATGTGGATAGGGGAGTGCTCCCTCTGTGGTTTCCTGAAGTCCACGATCATCTCCTTTTTTTGTTGACGTTGAGTTTGAGGTTATTTTCCAGACACCACACTCCGAGGGCCCTCACCTCCTCCCTGTAGGCCATCTCATCGTTGTTGGTAATCAATCCCATCACTGTAGTGTCATCTACAAACCTGATGATTGAGGTGGAGGAGTGCACAGCCACGCAGTCATGGGTGAACAGGGAGAACAGGAGAGGGCTGAGAACGCCCCCTTGTGGGGCCCCAGTGTTGAGGATCAGCAGGTGGAGATGTTGTTTCCTACCCTCACCACCAGGACCCAGTTGCACAGGGCGGGGTTGAGACCCAGGGTCTCGAGCTTAATGATGAGTTTGGATGGTACTATGGTGTTAAATACTGAGCTGTAATCAATGAACAGCATTCTTATGTAGGTATTCCTCTTGTCCATATAGGCAAGGGCAGTGTGCAGTGTGATTGCGATTGCATCGTCTGTGGACCTAAGCAAATTAGAGTGGGTCTAGTTTGTCAGGTAGGTTGGAGGTTATATGATCCTTGACTAGTCTCTCAAAGCAATTCATGATGACGGAAGTGAGTGCTACGGGGTGATAGCCATTTAACTCAGTTACCTTAGCTTTCTCGGGAACAAGAACAATGGTGGCCCTCTTGAAGCATCTGGGAACAGCAGATTGGGATTGACTGAATATGTCTGTAAACACTCCAGCCAGCTGGTATGCGCATGCTCTGAGGGCGAGGCTAGGGACTCCGTCTGGGCCGGAAGCCTTGCGAGGGTTAACAAGTTTAAATGTTTTACTCATGTTGGCTGCGGTGAAGGAGAGCCTGCAGGTTTTGGTAGCGTGTGTCACGCCCTGACCTAAGAGAACCTTTTTATTTCTCTATTTGGTTAGGTCGGGGTGTGATTTGGGTGGGCATTCTAGTTTTCCTATTTCTTTGTTTCGCCTGGTATGGTTCCCAATAAGAGACAGCTGTCTATCGTTGTCTCTGATTGGGGATCATACTTAGGCAGCCTTTTTTACCACCTTAGTTTGTGGGATCTTGATTTTGTATAGTTACTGTGTAGCCTGCAGAACGTTATGCTACTTTAGATTTTTTATTTTTTTTGATGTTCATCGAATAAAGAAAGATGTATGCTTACCACGCTGCACCTTGTTCTACTCATTCCAACAATGAGTGTGTCAGAAGATCCCACCACCAAAGGACGAAGCAGCGTGGCCAGGAGGAGCAGACATCCTAGGCCCGGGAGAAAAAGGAGTGGGGGACATCATGGACGTGGGAAGAAATTATGGCAGGGGACAAGACCCTTCCATGGAAGCAGGCGGAGGCAGCGAAGGAGGATCAACGACGACACTGGGGTTCGCAACCACGAAGCAAGCACGAGAGGCAGCCCCAAAACATTTTTTTTTGGGGGGGGGGACACGGAGTGGTTGGAGGAGCCGAGGTGTGAACCAGAGCCAGTCCACACGGGATGGTCGGCGGAGCCGAGGGTTGAACCAGAGCCAGTCTGGGAGGGGAAGGTGAACTTGGAGGGGAGTGAAGGGAGTGAATCAGAGACAGTTAAGGAGTTTATGGGGAAATTGGAGGAGAGAGTTATGAGAGAGCTGTTGTGTTGCTGCATGAGGAATGACATTCGCCCTAAGGAGCGTGTCCTCAGTTTAATGCCACCTGAGTCAGCACTCTGTACTCGTCCTCAGGAGCGTGCTAGCCGTCTGATGAAGACTGTGCCAGCCCCGTGCACCAGGTCTCCACTACGCCTCCCCAGCCCTGCACATCCTGTGCCAGCTCTCTGCGCTCGATGTGAGGAGCGTGTTATCGTTCCGGTACAATGTGTGCCAGCTCTATGCTCCAGACCTCCAGTGCGCCTCCACAGCCCGGTGCCACCTGTACCGGCCCCACGCATCAGACCTCCAGTGCACCTTCACAGTCCAGTACGTCCTGTGCCTCCTCCCCGCACTCGCCCTGAGGTGCGTGCCACCAGCCCGGTGCCACCTGTACGTGCCCCCACGCATCAGGCCTCCATTGCGCCTTCACAGTCCAGAGCTTCTGGCAACAGTTCCCAGTCTAGAGCTTCCGGCAACAGTTCCCAGTCCAGAGCTTCCGGCGACAGTTTACAGTCCGGAACCTCCTGAGACGGTCCACAGTCCGGAACCTCCTGAGATGGTCCACATTCCGGAACCACTTGAGATGGTCTACAGTCCGGAACCTCCAGTGATGAGCCATGGCCCGACACCTCGAGTGATGATCCATGGCCCGGAGACTCCAGTGATGATCCATGGCCCGGAGCCTCCAGTGATGATCCATGGCCTGAAGCCTCCAGTGATGTCCCATGGCGCGAAGACTCCAGTGATGATCCAAGGTCCAGAGTTTCCAGCAACGTTCTGCAGTCCAGAGTCTCCAGCGACGGTCTACAGTCCAGAGTCTCTTGCGACCGTCGGCAGTCCAGAGCCTCCAGCAACGGTCGGCAGTCCAGAGCCTCCAGCGACGGTCTGCGGTCCAGAGTCTCCAGCGACAGTCTGCTATCCAGAGCCTCCATCGACGGTCGGAGGTCCAGACCCTCCAGCGACAGTCTCCGTCCAGATCCTTCAGCGACAGTCTGCAGTCTAGAGCCTCCAAAGGAGGTTCCCATTCCGGATCCTCCTGCGAGGGTTCCCTGTCCAGAGTACCCGTTGACGATCTACGGTCTGGAGTCCCCGGCGACGATCCATGGGTCGGAGTCCCCGTTGGCAATCTACGATCCGGTTTCTCCGGCGACGATCTACAGTCCGGTTCCTCCGGCAATGATCCACTGTCTGGAGCCTCTGGCGACGATCCACGGTCCGGAGCCTCCGGCGACGATCCACGGTCCGGTTCCAAGGAAGCGGAGGGTTCAGCGAGCGGTGTCTACGTCCCGAACCGGAGCAGCAACCGAGGCTAGATGCCCACCCGGACCCTCCCCCATGGAGTCAGGTTTTGCGGCCAGAGTCCGCACCTTTGGAGGGTGGGTCCGTCACGCCCTGACCTTAGAGAGCCTTTTTATTTCTCTATTTGGTTCAGTCGGGGTGTGATTTGGGTGGGCATTCTAGTTTTCCTATTTCTTTGTTTTGCCTTGTATGGTTCCCAATCAGAGGCAGCTGTCTATCGTTGTCTCTGATTGGGGTTCATACTTAGGCAGCCTTTTTCCCACCTTAGCTTTTGGGATCTTGATTTTGTATAGTTACTGTGTAGCCTTGCAGAACGTTACGTTCGTTTATATATATATATATATATATATTTTTTTTTTGTTAATCAAATAAAGAAAGATGTACGCTTACCACGCTGCACCTTGGTCTACTCATTCTAACGAGTGTGACAGCGGGTCGTGTCGGTGGCACTGTATTGTCCTCAAAGCGAGCAAAGAAGTTGTTTAGTTTGTCTGGGAGCAAGACATCGGGGTCCGCAATGGGACTGGTTTTCTTTTTGTAGTCTGTGATTGACTGTAGACCCTGCCACATTCCTCTCATGTCTGAACCGTTGAATTGCGACTCTACTTTGTCTCTATACTGATGCTTAGCTTGTTTGATTGCCTTGTGGAGGGAATAGCTACACTGTTTGTATTCGGCCATGTTTCCGGTCGCCTTGCACTGATTAAAAGCAGTGGTTCCCGCTTTCAGTTTTGCGGAAATGCTGCCATCAATCCACGATTTCTGGTTGGGAAGGTTTTAATAGTCGCCGTGGGTACAACATCACTGATGCACTTGCTAATAAATTTGCTCACCGAACAGGCGTTTACATCAATGTTGTTTATCCGGAACATATCCCAGTCCACGCGATCAAAGCAATCTTGAAGTGTGAAATCAGATTGGTCGGACCAGAGGGGGGGGGGTATACACGACTGTGATTATAATCTAAGATAATTATCTCGGTAGATAATGCTGTCGGTATTTGATTGTAAGGAATTCAAGGTCAGGTGAACAAAATGACTTGAGTTCCTGTATGTTGTTATGATCACACCACAACTTGTTAATCATAAGGCATACACCCCCACCCTTCTTCATAACAGAGAGATGTTTGTTTCTGTCGGCGCGATGCGTGAAGAAACCAGGTGGCTGCACAGACTCTGATAACTTATCCTGAGTGAGCCATGTTTCCGTGAAACAGAGAATGTTACAATCTCAGATGTCTCTCTGGAAGGCAACCCTTGCTCAGATTTCGTCTACCTTGTTGTCAAGAGACTGGACATTGTCGAGTAGTATACTCGGGAGCGGTGGGCGATGTGCCAGTAAACGGAGCCTGCTGTTTTGGGTTGCCTGCTGAGATCCGATCCATTTCCTGGTTGGTGGACCAAACTGAATATAATAAGACTTAAGATTTCCTGGGGTAACAGTGAAGAAATAATACATGAAAAACAAAATACTGCATAGTTTCCTAAGAACGCGAAGCGAGGCGGCCATATCTGTTGGCGCTTTTGTATTGTACTAGCAACTTTACAGTAATTAGACAGCTGAGGAACAAGTACTAACATCTTTACAGTTGTAAGACAACATAGGAACAACATACTAACATCTTTACAGTTGTAAGACAACATAGGAACAACATACTAACATCTTTACAGTTGTAAGACAACGTAGGAACATACTAACATCTTTCCAGTTAAGGGAAAGTCTGGTACACTTTATTTTACAGTAGAGTAATTACTAAGACATTACACGGTGATAACACAGTAACAACCTATCAATTACTGTACTTACATCTCATTGTTACAGTGTGGTGTACTACATTAGAGCTATGTACATTACCACAGCATTATTGTCAACTTGTGGAATTATGTGATTGACTACAAAGACTAGTGGCACTCAATAGTCTTCAGGTAATGAAAATAAATAAATACATAAAGAAGGGCTGTGCAGATTCAGCTGTGAATCTAAGGATTAGAAAAGGATGGGATAGAATAGAATAGGACAGGATGGGATTGGATAGGATGGGATTGGATAAATTGGTGTAGGATGGGATGGGATGGGATGGGATGAGATGGGATAGGATAGGATATGATAGGATATGATAGGATATGATAGGATAGGATAGGATAGGATAGGATATGATAGGATTTGATAAGATATGATATGATAGGATAGGATATGATATGATATGATAGGATAGGATAGGATATGATAGGATATGATAGGATATGATATGATAGGATAGGATAGAATATGATAGGATGTGATAGGATATGATAGGATATGATAGGGTATGATAGGATGTGATAGGATATGATAGGATATGATAGGATATGATAGAATATGATAGGATGTGATAGGATAGGATAGGATATGATAGAGTATGATAGGATATGATAGGATATGATAGGATATGATAGGATTAAAATACAGTAGGGCAGTATTTGAACCATTATCAACACTAAACTTGTCATTGTACCAAAGATAACCTGTTTTATCATATGTGCTGTGACTGTGAATCATGAGTAGTTCCATGATTGTGACTAGAGAGAGAGAGAGAGAGAGAGATCTGAGAGACAAGGCAGGAAGGGCATTCTATGCCATCAAAAGGAACATAAAATTCAACATACCAATTGGGATCTGGCTAAAAATACTTGAATCAGTCATAGAGCCCATTGCCCTTTATGGTTGTGAGGTCTGGAGTCCGCTCACCAACCAAGACTTCACAAAATGGGACAAACACCAAATTGAGACTCTGCATGCAGAATTCTGCAAAAATATCCTCTGCTTACCACGTAGAACACCAAATAATGCATGCATAGCAGAATTAGGCCGATACCCATTGATTTTCCAAATCCAGAAAAGAGCCATTAAATTCTACAACCACCTAAAAGGTAACAATTCCCAAACCTTCCATAACAAAGCCATCACCTACAGAGAGATGAACCAGGAGAAGAGTCCCCTATGCAAGCTGGTCCTGGGGCTCTGTTCACAAACACAAACACAGCCCACAGAGCCCCAGGACAGCAGCACAATTAGACCCAATCAAATCACGAGAAAACAAAAAGAGAATTACTTGAAAAGACATTGAAAAGACACATTGAAAAGAATGAACAAAAAAACAGCGCAAACTAGAATGCTATTTGGCCCTGAACAGAGAGTACACAATGGCAGAATACCTGACCACTGTGACTGACCCAAATTTAAGGAAAGCTTTGACTATGTTCAAACTCAGTGAGCATAGCCTTGCTATTGAGAAAGGCCAACGTAGGCAGACATGGCTCTCAAGAGAAGACACCTCACAAAATGAGGTGGAAACTGAGCTGCACTTCCTAACCTCCTGCCCTATGTATGACCATATTAGAGAGACATATTTACCTCAGATTACACAGATCCACAAAGAATTCGAAACCAAATCCAATTTTGATAAACTCCCATATCTACTGGGTGAAATTCCACAGTCTGCCATCACAGCAGCAGGATTTGTGACCTGTTGCCACAAGAAAAGGGCAACAAGTGAAGAACAAACACCATTGTAAATACAACCCATATTTATGCTTATTTACTTTCCCTTGTGTACTTTAACCATATATAATATGACATTTGTAATGTCTTTATTGTTTTGAAACTTCTGTATGTGTAATGTTTACTGTTAATTTTCATTGTTTATTTCACTTTTGTATATTATCTACCTCACTTGCTTTGGCAATGTTAACACATGGTTCCCATGCCAATAAAGTCCCTTGAATTGAATTGAATTGAGAGAGAAGAGAGAGAGAGAGAACAAACTCTCTCTGTGTCTCCACCTGCTGCCCGAGCAATTGGGAGCTTGGTGAGATGGGCTGTGTGCAATGACATCAGTGGGACTGAAACCAGAGTAAACCATTTATAGCGTGAGTTTGGCTGATTGGCTCTGGCAGAATCTAATCACTAGCTAAACAGCCTCTGACTGTAGCTCTCTGCTTCTGTTACTTAGTTAAACACATCACAACAATGTCCCCTTTCTCTGTGTGTGTGTGTGTCTGTTTCATAGGGATGTGAGTAGGATGTTTTTTTCTCATCTCAAACATTCCTCAGTAGCTGTGGGTGTTTCCTCCTGTAGTATACGTAGCTGTATGTGTTTCCTGTTGTATATGTAGCTGTGGGTGTTTCCTCCTGTAGAATACGTAGCTGTGTGTGTTTCCTGTTGTATATGTAGCTGTGGGTGTTTCCTCCTGTAGAAAACGTAGCTGTATGTGTTTCCTGTTGTATATGTAGCTGTGGGTGTTTCCTCCTGTAGTATACGTAGCTGTATGTGTTTCCTGTTGTATATGTAGCTGTGGGTGTTTCCTCCTGTAGAATACGTAGCTGTGTGTGTTTCCTGTTGTATATGTAGCTGTGGGTGTTTCCTCCTGTAGAATACGTAGCTGTGTGTGTTTCCTGTTGTATATGTAGCTGTGGGTGTTTCCTCCTGTAGAAAACGTAGCTGTATGTGTTTCCTGTTGTATATGTAGCTGTGGGTGTTTCCTCCTGTAGAATACGTAGCTGTGTGTGTTTCCTGTTGTATATGTAGCTGTGGGTGTTTCCTCCTGTAGAATACGTAGCTGTATGTGTTTCCTGTTGTATATGTAGCTGTGGGTGTTTCCTCCTGTAGTATACGTAGCTGTATGTGTTTCCTGTTGTATATGTAGCTGTGGGTGTTTCCTCCTGTAGAATACATAGCTGTATGTGTTTCCTGTTGTATATGTAGCTGTGGGTGTTTCCTCCTGTAGAATACGTAGCTGTGTGTGTTTCCTGTTGTATATGTAGCTGTGGGTGTTTCCTCCTGTAGAATACGTAGCTGTGTGTGTTTCCTGTTGTATATGTAGCTGTGGGTGTTTCCTCCTGTAGAAAACGTAGCTGTATGTGTTTCCTGTTGTATATGTAGCTGTGGGTGTTTCCTCCTGTAGTATACGTAGCTGTATGTGTTTCCTGTTGTATATGTAGCTGTGGGTGTTTCCTCCTGTAGAAAACGTAGCTGTATGTGTTTCCTGTTGTATATGTAGCTGTGGGTGTTTCCTCCTGTAGCGTGCTGTGTGTTTCCTGTTGTATATGTAGCTGTGGGTGTTTCCTCCTGTAGAATACGTAGCTGTGTGTGTTTCCTGTTGTATATGTAGCTGTGGGTGTTTCCTCCTGTAGAATACGTAGCTGTGTGTGTTTCCTGTTGTATATGTAGCTGTGGGTGTTTCCTCCTGTAGAATACGTAGCTGTATGTGTTTCCTGTTGTATATGTAGCTGTGGGTGTTTCCTCCTGTAGAATACGTAGCTGTGTGTGTTTCCTGTTGTATATGTAGCTGTGGGTGTTTCCTCCTGTAGAATACGTAGCTGTGTGTGTTTCCTGTTGTATATGTAGCTGTGGGTGTTTCCTCCTGTAGAATACGTAGCTGTGTGTGTTTCCTGTTGTATATGTAGCTGTGGGTGTTTCCTCCTGTAGAATACGTAGCTGTGTGTGTTTCCTGTTGTATATGTAGCTGTGGGTGTTTCCTCCTGTAGAATACGTAGCTGTGTGTGTTTCCTGTTGTATATGTAGCTGTGGGTGTTTCCT